>NC_059345.1:29757213-30058047 GCF_019703515.2 Myxocyprinus asiaticus
ATTTGCAATGGAAGCTTGGAGAGGGAGAGAGGGGGGCGGAGGAGGAGATAGTGACACGTGCTGCATGACTGGAAGCTCTGCACAAGCGGCGAACTTCCGTATTTTCCTCCTGGTGTATGTTGCCACTGGAGCTGGATGGCTGAGGAAGGAGATTTGGTGTTAGAGGCTGACGATTTTGGGCGTTTAGCAGGTGGAGATGGGGTAGGAGAAACGGCTGAATTGCCGCGTTTAGAGGTGATGAGCAGCTCGAAGAGCTGGGCTTTGTTTGTGCGCCTAGGGTACATGATCTATGCGGTAGTTAGAACGTGTCGTAATCCATTGCCGGTCCATTTAGCTATGCTGGGGATGGAATGGTGATCTGGCGTGGAAAAGGCATGCGATGAGGAGGGATGTGAAGCTCTTGAGGGAAGGGGAGAAGTGATAATCCTGCGGTGGCACCTGGGAGAAGAGGTCTCCGAGCGTGAGGTTTGGCGGCCTCGATTCGCTGCTGGAGGTTGAGGAACAGCGCTGGGGTAATTAGAGATGATCCTGGGTTCGACGAGCTGTTGTGGGGAGTCCAGAGCGATGGAGAATTCGTCGTTGGAGGGGAACAGGTCGAGTTCCTGAGATATCTTCAAGTATGGGTGGGGCGTAATGCCGGAAGACTAGATGCCATGTAGAGGTAAGCGGCTGTTTATATATGCTCACTCAGGCCGGATTAAATTACCTTGCTCCTCCCGAACTCCCTTTGATGTACAAAACAAGCCCAGATGGGACTTGTGAAATACATCAATTATTTTCTAGCATATGTGAGGCACATTTTAATTACCAAAGAAGCACATCAGAATTAGACATTTTTCTCTGCAAATGCTTTTCATGTGGAGTTCAAAGCGGCGATTGACGCTGGCGTTGACACCCTCACGCAAATCATGAACGCGCCTTCATGATTCATGATGTAGGAAAGCAGAAACCCACAGTCTACCGGCAGATTAATATTGTGGAGGATGAGAATTTAAGAGATTTAATGCATATTGTAATGAAAATTCAACCTATGTGGGGACTAGTTCTTTCAATTAGTCAAACTCCCACTTAGACTTTGGGAAACGTTTAATGTTACTTGAATTGGTGCTTTTTTATAGCATTTCTATCTTTATACTGTGGAAGGCTTTGTTTGGAAAATGTTAATAAAGCATAATACTTTTACATATTGTTTAGTTTTCTTTCCTAAGATGGAAATAAATGCATTCTGGCAGGAAAAGAATATATATAGTGTCAAATTTCAGCACTTTCAAAATCTGCGATTAATCTCGTTTAACTACGAAAGAATTTTGCGATTAATTGCGATAAAAAATTGTAACCGATTGACAGTACTAATAAAACAGAAAAGATCAGATGCCATTAAAAAAATCATTTTTATACTGCTACACTTTACACTTTTCAGTACTCCTGCTTTGCCCAGGTGTACTTCCCAGAAGATCAAATTTTGGCAAAAACTCTTATTTGGCTAACGTTTTGTGTTTGTCACGTAATATTTTGTGAACAGGGACGCAGGGCTTGTTTGTCCCCTCACATGGCCTGACCTGTGTTCTTGTTCATTGTATTTTCTGACATGCAAGTGCCAGCTTTACACGTCACATACACAGGTTGTGCTACTAATATCTGATGAACTGAGTCATAAAATTTCCTTCATGGTCTATTTTTATCCATCATATTAGTTTATATTTCCCTGATATGTATGTTTGATGTTGTCATGATAGTCAACATTTTCAGTTAAAAATGACAATGTGTGGCAAGTGTGAGTCTGAAGAAACTGGTGTTCTAATTTGACTATTTAATTAAAAGTGTACTTACATTATTGATTTTTCTGGTGCACACACATACAGCACAAGCAGAGAGCGAGCGGGCGGGTGAGCGAGTGAAAGAAAGAGTGTAAAAAAAGTACTTTGAAAGAGTGCGTACTCTGCCAGAATAATCACATAAAATAACACATGAAAACTGATGCGCAGTATCAAATAGGTATCAAATAAGTAATTTATAGCAGTCCTAACTGTAGAGAGCACATCAATATGAAGGCAAATCCAGGACATTTTAGCCAATTTTGAAATCCCGGCCTGACCCTTTTTTCAGTTCTGAAAAAGAGTACATATCCGGGAAAAAGAGGACGAATGGTCACCCTACCATAGAATAGTTCCCAAGGTGGAGGCCGAGTGGACTGACTTGCCTTGGAAGAAACTTTGACAATGTATAATAAGACCATCAGGAGCACAGCAGTGATTTGAAACTGCATGTGTTTGCCTACAGGATAACTGGCATATTTGGAATTCTACCCATATGCGTGTGGGGTACGGGCACATGCACACATATGTAGCTTTATACAGGTCTGGCTGAATCTGAGGGGAACAGGGCCATCTGAATGCTAATGACCTGGCCAGGACCCAGCAGACATCCCAACACCCTGTACAACCCACTATGCCAAAAAAATCTGCTCAAAGAAGAAGCCACACTGGTAATTGAGCCAAGTATCAAGCAAAACCACCTCTGCGGTTGTGAGAATCACTGTTATTACACAACACACAAGCTCTAAATAAGAATCCGCTGGCTTACGTTATCAGGCAACATGTCTCAAAAAACCCGGTTTTGTGACCTGAAACACCTTAAATGACAACAGAAAAACGTGTATCTTGCGAGCTGCCAACACTCGTTGTGCTTATAGTTCAACTAAAAATGAAAATACAATGGGACATACAATGGAAGTGAATGGTGACTGAGGCTGTCATTCTTTCTAACATCTTCTTTTGCATTCCATGGAAGAAAGAAAGTCAAATGGGTTTTGAAATTATATGAGTGTGAATTTTCAGAATTTTCATTTTTGGGTGAACTATTCCTTCAATGTAGATACTCTAGTCTAGTCTCTAATGCTCACTGCTTCTAGAAAGATCTCCCTCACACAGTCCAACTGAGGATTAAATAGTTGAAATAGAGATGCCAGAGCTGTTTCTGCAGGTCTCATGTTTCATGGCATGACACCAGTGTGAGGACGAGGTTCTGGTGTCTGAGAGAATCTGAGGGAGAAATCCATCCCTCTGCAACCCTGAACACAAACTCTTCCTGGGCTGATTTAACTTCAGTAGGCAAGACATGCTAATACATGCTCCCAGCTGCTGCTTGTTTGCTTGGTGTCTCCAACGCAAACACCAAAACACATGCGCACATGTACAAACACCCACAGTGACTATCACAAAACAGAATGCATGAAAGGATAATTCTCTTATTTCAGAACAGAATGCATTATGGAACTAAAGGCAGTGCAGTGCAGTGCATAAACTATTTCTACTTTGACGGTTTCACACTGTCTTTATATATAACATTTTGCCTCAAGTACGTTCAAGTACACAGGGGACATCTCAGCCAGTAAAGGAGATTTTAAATTAGTCAGTGCGCAAACAGGAAGTCCCTATTGGTAAACCACAGACGCATCCCACTAGCGTGCAGTTATTTTCAAGCAACTCCTCTCACCTTGACCCATGTTTTAATGTTATGTTGGCAAAACTATCACGTTGAAACAAACATATAAGAAATCACTCTTTTATGTTATTCTATGATATCAAAATTGTCATAAAAAACTAAATTAACTTGGGCAGTTAAATATAGGCGTCTATTTACATATCATGTACTCATTTTGAGGAATAATTAGGGATTCAACCAGTAGGTATTATGAGAGAGTACTGTTCGTGTGTGTGTGTGTGTGCATGTAACCATGGTGTGGAGTGTGATAGGAGGTGAGAAAGATCAGTTACAGCCCTAAAAACCGGTAAACACCACAACAAAGTAGTTTATGAAGATACTGCAATGGATATCTTACATGGATCTTAGCTCCAACAACTATAATTTCCTTTTAGTTGTTAGGAAATAAAACGTCATTGAAAAAGTGATGGGAGTTGGTAAGAGATAGCATTCTTTATACTAGGGTTAATTATCATCGTCATCTGATCTGTGCTGACTTGAAGATCAAAGCATGCATCTTTTGTCACTTTCTCACATTAAACTGAAGAGGAGATGGTTGTCAAAATGTGTCAACGTTCTTCATTTCTAGAAGTTTTGAGTCTCCACCCCTTGTTACTTTTGTAACAGCTTCTCATTAATTTTGTCATTTATGCAGATGGAACATGTTGTATAAACTTTTGTGGCCAAAGGAATGTATTATGACATGAAAATTTTACTTACACGTGTTTGTTTTCTTGGCTGAAGTCACATCTGAAAAAGACAAGAAATAAAATCATATGAAAAAGAGTATGCGATTTAGTTTATTCTGCCTTGTGACTGATCGCAAAATAACAATATTAGAGAAAATTAATCATAAACCTTTTTTTGCAGAATAAGCTCTGTACATTTAAAACAATGCCTTTTGTTTTAAAACATATGGGAAGAGAGTAAGTTCTGAAGTGTGCTGCTAAGAGTAAGATTTGTCATGAGGCCTCCAAATGATATTACTACTATTCTTGAGTTATAATACAATCCTTTTGTTTGTTGCATTACACTGCGATAACTATTCTTTTCGTATATTCATTGGTGTTACATGTTAATTTCATTTTCAGTTTCCTTTCTAGCTGATTTACACTGTAAAACCAAACTGACCTTGTGTGCAGATTTTCACACCTCTGCTCTCATATGAGAAAGGAAAAACCTTAATTGCACTATTCTATTTTAGAAGAAATGTATTTTGATACAAATACCAAAAATCAATTAACCTTCAATTAAGTGATAAAATAATAAAAAAATTTGTACCCATATTATATATACACTCACTGACCACTTAGTGTTAGGAACACTATGGTCCTAATAAAGTACCCGACGTGGTCTTCTGCTGTTGTAGCCATCCTCCTCAAGGTATGACATGTTGTGCATTCTGAGATGCTATTCTGAGTTACTGTAGCCTTTCTGTCAGCTCGAACCAGTCTGGCCATTCTCCGTTGACCTCTCTTATCAACAAGGTGTTTCCGTCAGCAGAACTACAACTCACTGGATGTTTTTTTTTTTTTTTTTTTTTTTTTTTTGGCACAAACTCTAAAGACTGTTGTGCTTGAAAATCCCAGGAGATCAGCAGTTACAGAAATACTCAAACCAGCCCGTCTGGCACCAACAATCATACCACGGTCAAAATCACTGAGATCACATTTTTTCCCCATTCTGATGGTTGATGTGAATATTAACTGAAGCTCCTGACCTGTATCTGCATGAAGTGCACAGTGAGTATATATATATATATATATATATATAGATATATATATGTATATCTATATATATCTATATCTATATATATATCTATATATATATATATATATATATATATATATATATATATATATATATATATATATATATATATATATATATATATATATATATATATATATATATATATATATATATATATATATATATATATATATATATATATATATATATATATATATATATATATATATATATACAGTACTGTGCAAAAGTTTTAGGCACTTATGAAAAATTTTGCATATTGTGGATGTCTTCAAAAATAACAACATAAATAGTTTTCATTTATCACTTAATGTCATACAAAGTCCAGTAAACATAAAAAAGCTAAATCAATATTCGGTGTGACCACCTTTGCCTTTAAAACAGCACCAATTCTCCTAGGTACACCTGGACACAGTTTTTCTTGGTTGTTGGCAGATAGGATGTTCCAAGTTTCTTGGAGAATTCACCACAGTTCTTCAATCTATTTAGGCTGTCTTAATTGCTTCTGTCTCTTTATATAATCTCAGACTGACACAATGTTCAGTGGGGGGCTTTGTGGGGGCCATGACATCTGTTGCAGGGCTCCCTGTTCTTCTATTCTAATCTTTTCTATGTGCAAAAGTAATGTTTGGGAGTCTCACATTTATATTTCCTATTGACACACTAAAGCTGAAGATATAAATAACCATCTTAAGACAAATGCTTTTGTGAAACATCTTATGTGCCTAAGACTTTTGCACAGTACTGTATATATATATATATATATATATATATATATATATATATATATATATATATGTGTGTGTGTGTGTGTGTGTATATATATGTGTGTGTGTGTGTGTATATATATATATATATATATATATATATATATATATATATATATATATATATATATATATACACTATATTGCCAAAAGTATTCGCTCATCTGCCTTTAGACGCATATGAAGTTAAGTGACATCCCATTCTTAATCCATAGGGTTTAATATGACGTCGGCCCACCCTTTGCAGCTATAACAGCTTCAACTCTTATGGGAAGGCTTTCTACAAGGTTTAGGAGTATGTTTATGGGAAATTTTGACCATTCTTCCAGAAGTGCATTTGTGAGGTCAGACACTGATGTTGGACGAGAAGGCCTGGCTCGCAGTCTTCGCTCTAATTCATCCCAAAGGTGCTCTATCGGGTTGAGGTCAGGACTCTGTGCAGGCCAGTCAAGTTCTTCCACACCAAACTCGCTCATCCATGTCTTTATGGACCTTGCTTTGTGCACTGGTGCGCAGTCATGTTGGAACAGGAAGGGGCCATCCCCAAACTGTTCCCACAAATTTGGGAGCATGGAATTGTCCAAAATCTCTTAGTATGCTGAGGCATTCAGAGTTCCTTTCACTGGAACTAAGGGGCCAAGCCCAGCTCCTGAAAAACAACCCCACACCATAATCCCCCCCTCCACCAAACTTCACAGTTGGCACAATGCAGTCAGACAAGTACCGTTCTCCTGGCAACCGCCAAACCCAGACTCGTCCATCAGATTGCCAGTTGGAGAAGCGTGATTCGTCACTCCAGAGAATGCGTCTCCACTGCTCTAGAGTCCAGTGGCGGCGTGCTTTACACCACTGCATCCGACGCTTTGCATTGCACTTGGTGATGTATGGCTTGGATGCAGCTGCTCGGCCATGGAAACCCATTCCATGAAGCTCTCTACGCACTGTTCTTGAGCTAATCTGAAGACCACATGAACTTTGGAGGTCTGTAGCGATTGACTCTGCAGAAAGTTGGCGACCTCTGCGCACTATGCGCCTCAGCATCCGCTGACCCCGCTCTGTCATTTTACGTGGCCTACCACTTCGTGGCTGAGTTGCTGTCATTCCCAATCGCTTCCACTTTGTTATAATACCACTGACAGTTGACTGTGGAATATTTAGTAGCGAGGAAATTTCACGACTGGACTTGTTGCACAGGTGGCATCCTATCACAGTACCACGCTGGAATTCACTGAGCTTCTGAGAGCGGCCCATTCTTTCACAAATGTTTGTAGAAGCAGTCTGCATGCCTAGGTGCTTCATTTTATACACCTGTGGCCATGGAAGTGATTGGAACACCTGAATTCAATTATTTGGATGGGTGAGCGAATACTTTTGGCAATATAGTGTATATACACACACACACACACACACACACACACACACAAACACACACACACACACACACACACATATATATATATATATATATATATATATATATATATATATAAACAGTTGTGCTCAAAAGTTTGCATACCCTGACAGAAATTGTGAAATTTTGGCATTGATTTTGAAAATATGACTGATCATGCAAAACAAAAAAACTGTTTTTTATTTAAGGATAGTGATCATATGAAGCCATTTATCATCACATAGTTGTCTGGCTCCTTTTTAAATCATAATGGTAACAGAAATCACCCAAATGGCCCTGATCAAAAGTTTACATAACCTTGAATGTTTGGCCTTGTTACAGACATACAAGGTGACACACACACAGGTTTAAATGGCAATTAAAGGTTAATTTCCCACACCTGTGGCTTTTTAAATTGCAATTAGTGTCTGTGTATAAATAGTCAATGAGTTTGTTAGCTCTCATGTGGATGCACTGAGCAGGCTAGATACTGAGCCATGGGGAGCAGAAAAGAACTGTCCTGCGTAACAAGGTATTGGAACTTTATAAAGATGGAAAAGGATATAAAAAGATATCCAAAGACTTAAAAATGCCAGTCAGTACTGTTCAATCACTTATTAAGAAGTGGAAAATTCAGAGATCTCTTGATACCATGCCAAGGTCAGGTAGACCAACAAAGATTTCAGCCACAACTGCCAGAAGTTCAGGATACAAAGAAAAACCCACAGGTAACCTCAGGAGAAATACAGGCTGCTCTGGAAAAAGATGGTGTGGTTGTTTCAAGGAGCACAATACAACGATACTTGAACAAAAATGAACTGCCTTTACTGCGCCAAAGCCACAAAAAAGCCCGGTTACAATATGCCCGACAACACCTTGACACGCCTCACAGCTTCTGGCACACTGTAATTTGGAGTGACGAGACCAAAATAGAGCTTTATGGTCACAACCATAACCGCTATGTTTGGAGAGGGGTCAACAAGGCCTATAGTGAAAAGAATACCATCCCCACTGTGAAGCATGGTGGTGGCTCACTGATGTTTTGGGGGGGTGTGAGCTCTAAAGGCATGGGGAATCTTGTGAAAACTGATGGCAAGATAAATGCAGCATGTTATCAGAAAATACTGGCAGACAATTTGCATTCTTCTGCACGAAAGCTGCGCATGGGATGCTCTTGGACTTTCCAGCACGACAGTGACCCTAAGCACAAGGCCAAGTTGACCCTCCAGTGGTTACAACAGAAAAAGGTGAAGGTTCTGGAGTGGCCATCACAGTCTTCTGACCTTAATATCATCAAGCCACTCTGTGGAAATCTCAATCGTGCGGTTTATGCAAGACGACCAAAGACTTTGCATGACCTGGAGGCATTTTGCCAAAACGAATGGGCATCTATACCACCTGCAAGAATTTGGGGCCTCACAGACAACTATTACAAAAGACTGCATGCTGTCATTGATGCTAAAGGGGGCAATACACAGTATTAAGAACTAAGGGTATGCAGACTTTTGAACAGGGGTCATTTCATTTTTTTCTTTGTTGCCATGTTTTGTTTTATGATTGTGCCATTCTGTTATAACCTACATATATTACCAATTCTCCAAGGGTATGCAAACTTTTGAGCACAACTGTATATACAGTATATATAAACATATATATATATAATTGGCCTGGCTGATATATCATTTAACCACTTGTAATAAGAGAGTACATATATAGTGCATAAAGTATGCAGTCATGTTTATGAATCGCATAGGAAAGACCTAAAAGCACTCCAGCGATCCCAAGCCATCCCAGGCATGGTTTAAGCTTTTATAGTTACATTCAGTGCAATTCGGGCCAGCACAGTCAATCACCATTAATCCATCCACTCCCTTTAATCAGGGCTATTGTACGACAGTCAAGACTGCTATTGTGATGCAAAGTGTCTATCTGAGAGAAATACAATCTGTCATGACTTGTGATACAAGTATCACTGTTCATTTCGCAACCAGATACAAGTGGTAAATGGCAACTGTCAATCAATAAAGCATTAACTAGTACTTTGTGCCAAATGAATTTCAATCTGCTTGTAAATTAGGAACACAATTAAAAGAGTTCATGTGCAACTAAGGGCATACAGCACGAGGCAAATGAAACACAAGCAATAACCAAATGAAAATGTTTCATGGTATGTATTATAAGGTGGTAAATGGCAAGCACTTTCAAATGTTACACTTCAATTGTATTGTTTAAGGATTAATTACGTCATGCATGTGAATGTGATTTCATTGTAAATGTCCACCCTGTATTAAAATCTGCATATCCTACTTGTAAAATTTTTTTAACCAGGAGCTTAAAATTTCTTGATGCTTAAACTAGTATATTCATTAAACTGATTAGAAGAGTTTTCTCAATTCTTGCTCATTTTCAAGTCTTATTTTCAGCTGGACAAGAACAAACGTTGGCTTGCTGGTTTTGAGAAGGCTCATTCATTATTCCTCTCCAGCTGAAAATAAGAACGATGAAAACAGAGAAACTGACTGTGAACCTTTATTTATCCATCTATTTATGGAATGAAACAGGAGAGGCAGGAGAAGCTTTGTCTCCTTCCCATCTTCGCAATGCTAAGTGAGAAGAGGCTTCAGATCTGTTGATGCTCTGCAGCGAAATGACGGCAAATCTCCAGTCGTTGTTCTTTCTACCCATTTCTAATTGGTTTAACTCCCCAGTCTCCGACTAAAACTGCCTCTCCCTGAGTCTCTTTGTTTCTGTCTGTTCACATTGAAATGTCCCTGTAATTCTTCTTCCATGCTGAGTTTAGCTCCTAAGAACAGAGAGTATGTGGATGTGCATGAAAAAATGGCTGAGGGCTGAGAGGATTAGACTGCAATAATGCTTAAACAGAATGGAAAGCAAAGGTCAGACGGGCCATTCGTACCCTGAAAAATTATTGCGTTGTGGTCATTTGCCTTCCAGCATGCTAAGGGCCTGTGCTTCGTTTTGCTGGGTTTACAAACAGAACATTTAAATGTAATCTCACAAACTAATCAGATATACAGTTTGGGTAGTTGACAAATTGACATGTCCTGCAGTGTGACATGCTATACTCCATCTAAAACAATTTTAAACAACATATAATGTTTTAATTACAATTTTACCTTAAATTGCAGAGCATGTAAATTGGTTTATTGACAGCCAGCACAATCAGCACATTTTAATGAACATCAACCAATACACAACAAGTAACAAACATACTGAAATGTGCGTCATATATACTTGAAAATGTAAACATAAATTAAAATAAATTGTATTTCCTTCTATTACAGCTGCATTACGTAAGATTTATTTAGTAACGATTAACAGAAGTCCATTAATGAGTCAGTACATAAAATATGCATGTTTAAAACCCTGTCTTTTTTCTTACCCCAATTCACTAAGGTAAGCCTACAATAATGATTCTTATGTTGAGCTATCGGGTCAGATTTGGCACGAAATCGCAGGCTTCTTTCATTCGTCCTTGTGTGTTTTCGTCATTTCTGCAAGCATAGAAAAGAGGGATTGGTTGTATCTCGCCACTCGTGTGTGTCGGCTGGGGAAGCCAAGGCTGTTCAGTCAGTTGCTGTTCAGGAAAACGATTAAGGAATCATTATTGGGAATTATTATTGTAATTGTTATATTGTATATTTCTGCTTATTATTTTCATGTTTAAAAAAGTATTTTTCATCTCCGTTATTATTAAATCCTCCTTTTATGTTTTAATATTACAGTGTTATTGTTTGCAGGGCATACACCTACTATTGTATTACGGTACACTTGCATTGTCCATTTTGGCTGTAAATTGTAATATAAAAATAAGTGTCTTCAATTAATCTCATATCAGCCATATCAGGAGTTTCACCACTTAAACTGATGTTTAGTACAAACATTAACGTGTAGTGGACAAAACAGTTGAATAATCATATTAAATTATGCTAATAAGAGTGTTGTTTATCTTCCTCCAACCGAGTAATATCTCGGTTATAAATGTTTAAACGAATATCATAATATCAACAGAAAAAATAGGTGAAGATCTATGAGTGATGGCAAATCAGGTGACCTCAAACCATGAGATTTATCCATGCAAAAGAGCAGTGCCGAAACTCGACTAACGTTAAATGTTCCTCCACAAGTTGCTTGCAATTTTAGGTTTCAATCACAGATGACGCTAGAGAGCCCAAAGTTCCTGAGTGTAGCTTTTATATCCTCATGAGACCCGTGTGACTGCTGTGTGCATTTTCCATTTCCCTTTTGATTTGTAACTAGTAACACCTAATAAACAAGCAACAAAAAAATAAATAAATTAATTAATAATAATAATAATAATAATAATAATAAGACAAAATAAAATACATTTCTAGAGCAAATAGTTTTCCTAAAAATGTATGTCCACATATGTGGACAGTGAGACTACATTGTGAAATTTTAAATAACAGTAAGCTATAGAAAGTTTTCATCAAATAGTTTATGTGTCCATGTGTTACAGTTGATTTTCTGTAAAGCTGAATAAATAATTCTTATTCAAAGTAATGTCCAGCATAATCCAATCACTGCCAAACATGTTAAAATAAAATGCAGCCTTATAAAATTCTGATGTACTGATTACCATTGTTCCATGTCTTCCAAACATCATCTGCAGCCTGAAACTGAACTTTTGGTTGGATTTTAGGATTGAATGCATTTAGCTGCATAGAAAGCTATAGGATGCTCCCTTGCTCCCTGTTTAGTGAATGACTTAACCTCCATTGCGCTGTCTGTCTGCACTGGTCTCAGAACAGTTCGAAATACACCTTATTTTCACCCTTACTCCATTTAAAGCCTCTGAAAGCAACATTCAGTGGCAGTTCTAGCTTGTATGGCGCCCTGGGCGAAACCCTCTTCAACACGCCCCCAAAGTTGGGGGGTGGGGGGGGGGGGTATGTGTGGGTGCCTCCTGCTGCCCCACCACAAGATGCCGCCGCCCTCCCCCGCAAGATGCTGCTCTGGGCAACGGCACATGTCGCCCATGCCTAAATCCGCTACTGGCAACATTTTTCAGTTTTTGGATGAACCCATTTATTCTCAATGTGAAAATGCATAGTAAATATAGGAATGCATTAACTAATGTTAATGAATATAATCGTATTGTGCAGTGATAACAAAATTAAACAAAACAAAATGTATACACAATGTTAACACAAGCTGTATGACCCACAGACGTGTTAGCGTTAAAAGTTATTCAAAATAACTAACCTTTTTTTCTACTTTTGAGGAAATGCGGTCCCAGTGTTCACATACAGTATGTAAACATCATGTTTATCAGGGTGCTGACGCATGAGAAATGAATGGATTTTTTAAAGCGGCATATCAAATGAAACTAGAGATGCTACTCTTTACAACCAAACAGGTTTCAATTAAAAAACTTAAAGATATTTCTTACCAGAGGCACTTTTGTTGGTGCTGCATACTGGGTTTTAAAATGTGTGTCAGTTGGCGGGATGCAGGGGGCATACTGGCTTATTAAATTTTTTAGGATGGCTTTTAGGGAAGAACATGTGTGCTTTCAGTTTATTTGAGAGATTAGTCAGTGCTGGATGGCACAGAAAAACTGCCCTCAGGTTTGAGGTAAAACTACTCGCATGATGATTCTCTCAATCCTGTTTAAACCAGACACATATTCAACGTTTAAACCATTGAATTATGCTTAATAAAGCATGTGTTTTTATTTTCACGTGGCCGAACATTCATTCAATGAGGTTAACCATAAAATTTACTTATTTAGTCATAGACATGTAACAGTTACTGTTGATGATTGTTATGTGTTACTGGTCTTGTTGCAGTGAAACAGACATATGGTCTCTTCAACTCGAACTCTGGGGGCCTGATTACTTAATTCTCTCATATTTAAAGCCGACCCCAACTTGAATGCATACTCATGTGATTTTGTGTGTTGGAGTTAGGCAGGGTGAATGGGTTCATGTGAGGTTGGTTCATTCCCGTACGCTGATGCGTTTTCAGGCCCTGCTCACTATGAAGGGTAAAAGGTTGTCAAAGTCAGTTGGTGTCACTAATCTAATGAGAGTTTGACACAGTGACTCTGTAAACCGATTTAAGAGCTTAAAACTCATGGCCAGAATTGGAATCTCCTTTGAAACAGATATCATGATTCAGCTGTTAGTATAGGGGTTAGGGATGTGGTCACATCAGTATTTAAGATTTTATTTAAGAGAACACTTGGCTCAGTGGTAAAGACGCTGGCTACCACCCCTGGAGTTCGCTACCTCTCTAGGTCAAATCCCAGGGTGTGCTGAGTGACTCCAGCCAGGTCTCCTAAGCAACCAAATTGGCCCGGTTGCTAAGGAGGGTAGAGTCACATAGGGTAACCTCCTTGTGATCACTATAATGTGGTTTGTTCTCAGTGGGGAGCGTGGTGAGTTGAGCATGGTTGCCGCGGTGGATGGCATGAAGCCTCAACACACGCTATGTCTACACGACCACGAGGACTTAAAAGCACATTGGGAATTGGGCATTCCAAATTGGGAGAAAAAAAAAAAAAAAAAGAGAACGCTTGGCAACTTGATATATCTTATGTAAAGTTTAGGCTTAATGTTTTATCAGACGGAGTTACTTTACCAGAATTTGGTGCAGTTTTCACACCATGCTTAAAGGGTCATGAAACCCCATTTCAGCACAGCTCAGCTCTCACCACAGTTTGAAAAATGCAGAATAGAGGGGGTGTGGTAAGTAAAGCTGTCATAATTACTAGATTTAATTCGATTCCTTGATTAAATTAATTCCTCAATCACAAAATTGTCGAAACAGCAAATAAAAAATAAGGCAGAAGTGTCCACAGACGAGGGTCTGAACACATTACGACAAGTGGTGTTAGCTGTGTAAGAGCACTACACTTTAGATTTGAAAAAACAACGTTGTTATTTATTTTTGGATCTGAAAAACCAACATCACTTCAACAATGCAACAGCGCTTGAAAAGACATCCTGTTTTCACAGACCCGCAGGACACAGCACGGTAAGTTCACTAGATAGACTGCATGCGATTTGCAGAGCTGTGTCCAGATGCGGGAGAGAAATTAAGCCCTTCGTAGCACAAGTTCAGCAGTGTCCACAATTGCTCCAGCTCAATACAAGAGAGTTAAAACTTACTGTATATTTCTCAATGACACGATTACTGTAAATAATCTATTGTATTTTGTGTTGCATGTAAATGATAGCAAAAAACACATTAAAAAGCCCTTTAAACCTATTTTTCTACAAAATCTTTTGCAATATATGCTTTTATGAAAAAACATAAAATAATGTCATGAAAAAGACATCCGTCTGACTTGATTAAAGTTACAAACACAGTGATGGATGCACAAACACTTTCTGTTCAATACATCTGACTGAATCCAGACGATCTGAAAAGGTTATTTTCAGCAAATTGTGTTTGAGTTTTGTTCTGTGTAAATTAATTACAATTTAAATGTAAATGCGATCTTCCTCCTCATGTAAATTAGATTTTACGATGATGTAATAGATCGCAATGCCCCAATTCCGATATATTATAGTTTATGGCCATTATCACAGGTAAAAGTTAAGGTAGGAGCCCAGAGAGCTTTATTTACTGAATAAAGCCGCAGGTCTGTATGCTGTCAGTCAAAGCTCATTGCAGCCACACGTATGTGCATCACTCCGGCCCGCAGACGCAATATGAAACAGGCTTACCTGAGGGAGTAACAGCTAGTCTTCGCATGTGAAATTATTAACAGTGTTTACTCAAGAAAGAAGTGAATGTCCAGATGCTAAAGGGCATTTTACACTATACGTGGCAAGCGACAAGCTTTTGCGACCTAGAGAGAATGTAGCACAAGTGCAACAATGCCCGCAACTGCTCCAGACCAACGTAAGAAAACATATCTCTCAATGATGCGATTACTATAAATAGCCTATTGTATTCTGCGTTGCATGTAGGTGAAAGTAAAAAAATATAAAAAATTGTTAAACCATGAATATACTGTAACTCATCCTCAATAAACAAGATTGGTAGGCAGTTATTGTTTTCAAAAAGATAAAATGTTTAATGTCCATGGCCTGTTTTTCCATATTTGAGTTCTAAACTGAAATGGCAAGATCTTGTTGAACTATTTAATAATTTAAAAAAAAGATCTTGCAATAAAAAAATGTTGGGCAAACCTGGAGTAACCAATGTCTGTCATCTTGAATTATGTATATATATTATATTATAGGCCTGCTTTGGTGTCTGTTGGCTTTAGGTATTCTTTGAACAATCATTTTGTTGTTGTTATTCAATTGTAGAGTACATCAAAACTTATGCAAAACATTACACCTCAACAACATTTTGCAGTCTGAGTTATTAAATAATTTTTCCAATTACTTGATTAATCATCAGAAGAATAATCGTTAGATTACTCAATAACAAAAATAATTAATAGTGATAGTGTTGATAGTGGTAAGTAGCGGAGTGATTTCTCCATCTGTCAGTTTTACTTTGCTTTAATTGAGTTAACATTATGGAAGTTTTAGACCAGGAGTTCTCAACAGGGGTGGTACCGCCCCCCAGGGTACGTTCAAAGGATGCCAGGGGTCACTGAGAGCAAATTAGTAGAGAGGTGGGCATCAGGTTACAAATGGGGGGCATTTATCAGTCATAATAATCAAATCTATTGTCAAGTTCCTCTTTGCATTAAAAAGTTTATCTAGACTTGGAGTATATCAGTTGGTTCTCAATTATATGGGTTGGTATGCATTTGTACCGTGGTTCATCTGATTTTGAAGTATAGCGACGCATCTGAAGTATCTGGTTTAGTCAAATACACAGGTGGAGACACAACCTCGGCTAATGCACCTGTATGGCTCTGTAGATGGATACGGCTCAATGGACAGAGCAGCGCGAGCGCAAAGCTCTTAAAGCTCGAGGTCTTAAACTCGCAGCTTTACAAGAATCAGTGAAAAGCAAGGTGCAATAAGCGGAAACCATTTGATTTCAGCACAGAATTCTACATCACCACCCTTGAATTTACAATAGTAACACTAACTGTACTTTAGGCAGAAATAGACTGATAATAAATATTATCATATCACTACTTCAGCTCTATTAAATTTGTCATAGGCTACATTAGGGGAGTGAGGGAATATAATTATTTACAAAAAAAATAAATATTTTTGTTACAGTTTGTAAATATTTATATTTTATATTTATTGTTTTTACATGTGTTTAGAGTAGGTCTACTCTTTATAATTACAAAAATGCCATAGTTTGTTTTATAGAAATCATGTTACATCTAACCATGGTAGTGAAGAAGATCCATGCTTCCATGCATTTACTATGGTCTTGTTACAAATACCACTGTTAAACTATACAAATAAATAATTAATGAATATATTAACATTTTCAAAAAGGCAAATATATTAACATATTAACAAAAAAGGCAAATATATTAACAATATCACTTTTATTATTAGTTTTTTGGGGTAAGGGAATGAAGTAGGTTCATCAAAAAAACATTTGAGAACCACTGGTTTAGACTAATGCATACTGTAATTCACAATTACAACAACATTCAAAAATATATATTATACACTTTTCTGTAACCTCACAATACAATCCACAATTAAACGTACAGGGTTAAGAGGGTTACTTTTGAAATGTATTCCACTACAGGTTACAGAATACATGCTGTAAAATGTAATTTGTAACGTATTCCATTAGATTACTCAAGGGCAGTAACGTATTCTAAATACTTTGGATTACTTCTTCAGCACTGGTAGATTTGTTCACTTGTTTTGACTATAAAAACTCTGCCAGTATAGTAAGACAAAATACACATGTTAAAATACATTCTCTGAAAAACTTAAATATCTTATGCAGTGTTGTTTCTAAAACAAGATAAATCAAATTGATTTTTAGATATTTTTACAGGAAAACAATATAAAAATTATTATCAAGAATATGATTTTTGCCCTAATATCAATGGTCTTACTAGAAAAAAAAAGAAATTATGATCCAATTTTTTTGTTAAAAAATATGATCGTGCCTGGAAACCTGCATGTAAAATGGCTAGAAATAGCATTTTATCTTAGCGTAACGCTGACAATTTACACAAGGTTTATTTCTATATCTTCTGCTCCAAACTTACTTCAAACTTACTTCAAAATACTTCTCTGTCTGCTCATATGAATGTAACACATCATAAGAAAGTGTTTCACCGCTGTTTAAATGCACTTTGGATCGCATCATTTTTATGTATAAATGTTTTCCATCTGAAAGGACTAAATATTAAATGAAACAAATGACAATGAAATGCAAAGTAATCTCTTCAGTAATCAAAATACTTTTTGAATGTAACTGTATTCTAATTACCAATTATTTAAATTGTAACTGTAGTGGAATACAGTTACTTATATTTTGTATTTTAAATACGTAATCCCGTTACATGTATTCCGTTACTCCCCAACCCTGTAAACATACACTATATTGCCAAAAGTATTCGCTCACCTGCCTTTAGACGCATATGAACTTAAGTGACATCCCATTCTTAATCCATAAGGTTTAATATGACGTCGGCCCACCCTTTGCAGCTATAACAGCTTCAACTCTTCTGGGAAGGCTTTCCACAAGGTTTAGGAGTGTGTTTATGGGAATTTTTGACCATTCTTCCAGAAGCGCATTTGTGAGGTCAGACACTGATGTTGGATGAGAAGGCCTGGCTCGCAGTCTTCGCTCTAATTTATCCCAAAGGTGCTCTGTCGGGTTGAGGTCAGGACTCTGTGCAGGCCAGTCAAGTTCTTCCACACCAAACTCGCTCATCCATGTCTTTATGGACCTTGCTTTGTGCACTGGTGCGCAGTCATGTTGGAACAGGAAGGGGCCATCCCCAAACTGTTCCCACAAAGTTGGGAGCATGGAATTGTCCAAAATCTCCTGGTATGCTGAAGCATTCAGAGTTCCTTTCACTGGAACTAAGGGGCCAAGCCCAGCTCCTGAAAAACAACCCCACACCATAATCCCCCCTCCACCAAACTTCACAGTTGGCACAATGCAGTCAGACAAGTACCGTTCTCCTGGCAACCGCCAAACCCAGACTCGTCCATCAGATTGCCAGATGGAGAAGCGTGATTCGTCACTCCAGAGAACGCGTCTCCACTGCTCTAGAGTCCAGTGGCGGCGTGCTTTACACCACTGCATCCGATGCTTTGCATTGCACTTGGTGATGTATGGCTTGGATGCAGCTGCTCGGCCATGGAAACCCATTCCATGAAGCTCTCTACGCACTGTTCTTGAGCTAATCTGAAGGCCACATGAACTTTGGAGGTCTGTAGCGATCGACTCTGCAGAAAGTTGGCGACCTCTGCACACTATGCGCCTCAGCATCCGCTGACCCCGCTCTGTCATTTTACGTGGCCTACCACTTCGTGGCTGAGTTGCTGTCATTCCCAATCGCTTCCACTTTGTTATAATACCACAGACAGTTGACTGTGGAATATTTAGTAGCGAGGAAATTTCACGACTGGACTTGTTGCACAGGTGGCATCCTATCACAGTACCACGCTGGAATTCACTGAGCTCCTAAGAGCGGCCCATTCTTTCACAAATGTTTGTAGAAGCAGTCTGCATGCCTAGGTGCTTCATTTTATACACCTGTGGCCATGGAAGTGATTGGAACACCTGAATGCAATTATTTGGATGGGTGAGCGAATACTTTTGGCAATATAGTGTAGGTATTGTATTTATATCTGCAATTGAATGCTTATATAAATGATGGTGATTTAAAAAAAAATATGTGAATGCAATTTTGCATCTTTAATAACTTTTGAAACTGTTATAGTCTGCAACGTGGATTAACAAGTATAGGTTTGATCAGTTAACACACTTACTGTAAGAATGAACAGTGTTTGTGATGGTACCGTTACCGTACTGCGTTAAACCGAGTCTTTTCAACAAGCTCTGATTGGTCCAACAGTTCATAAATCTATAAACTCTCACTTTAAAATGGTTTGTTGCACACACAAATTTTAAAGATGTCATTTTTAGGAATTGATGAAGAGCATGTCACTCTCAGCTTTGCAGTGGAAAAGCTTTGCAGCTTTCTCGTGCTTTTGGATCATGCAATTTCTCATTTGCGACCAACACTTCTGACTGGCAGAGAAAGCACGCGTCTATATCTAGTAATATCTATAGAAACCAATGGTGTACATGTTCAAATCAAGTGTAAATCTAACAAATACACGTCATATCCACGTGACATTTTCTCAGTGGTGATTTCAAACCAGGAAGAAGAAAATGGCCTTCTTTCTCAATTACTTTTAATTACTAATTACTAAATTAATAACTAACGTACACCTTGAAATTAAAATTAATGCTTACTATCATTGTCTTACATAATGGGCAACACGTACAAATCTGTTAACACCTAGAAAAACACGTTCTAGTGTTTCATAATCCTTTAAGAACTGATGTCCCTAACTGAAATGTGAAGATTTTATTAAAACACCTTTTTTAATTTAGGAAGAGTCTTTTGTTTCAGCACTATAAATACTTCATCATATCAAAGCACCAAATCCAAGATAATAAGTATCTTAACTCAAATGTGTTCCATACAGACTCATTCCCTGAACAAACAACACAAATCCCAAAACCTTTAACCTCATATGCTGAAATCACACATCTTTAAAGCCTAAGCTGCTTACAAATGAATATTAAACTGACCAATACATTTTTTTAATGAAAACATGTATTTTAGAAACTTTACATAGAATTCAATAAAACAAGGGAGATGGTTATAAAAAGTACTGTATTTTCTAGAAATAAAGTCGCACCTGGTCAAAATTGCATTGTTGAGAGAAAAAAAACACAGATAAGTCGCATCTCTGTACAAGTGCCCGACTTTCATTCAGCCACTCAGCAGATGTCAAGATGCACTCTGTGAAGATTACCTCAGAATCTGTGCAATGTATCATGTAGTATTTGGCTTTGTTATTTTTGGAAGTATTAGCTTTAAGTAATCGTGTGTAACAGTTTTTCATATTCTGTTTATGTTTCATACGTAACACACTATGCTTGAAACAAATAAACCGTTTTTAGTCTGTGGGTAAAACAATATGCCTATTGTGTTCTATTCATTCATTGAAGTAAGCAACTGTCTATCTATGGATATTTCTGATGCTGCAACCATCTTTGCTATGCATTAATTATCCAGATCACTGAATAAATGAGTGTGCTGAAACTTCATTTTTTGGGCATGTGAAAGTTGCATTCGACAGCGGTCTAGAGTTTGTTAGAACAATAATGTTTTGATAGGACTTAATATTTAAACTGGTTGCATAAAGTACTTTGTAAAGGCAAAATAGTCTTTTCAAATGTTTTATAAAGGCAAAATTCTCTTTTCATATGTTTGTGTGTAAGCATGTGTTTTGGTGTGCATTATGTTTGACTGACCAACATCAATTACGTATAAATGATGCAAATAAGTCGCTTCGGACTCTAAATCGCAGGACCTTTCAGATGGTCTTTTTTTATGTTCACATCACATTACTTATATTTGAGCCAGAAACAATCTGTGTCTAATTAAAGCTATCATTGCTGTGTAAAAAGCAGAAGCAGTGGAGCGCGGACCAGAGGAAATGGATATTGCTGAACATCAGTCAGTGAAATGGCAGGTAGAGTTTCACATCATATCTAATCATCTCCCCGGTCCATTTCCCTCTTTCAACTACTTCACACCACTCTTTCTTTTGTATTTTTCCATCAGTCTATTTCTGGCAATGGCTGACAGGCTTAGAAAAGATGATGATCGCATTTACGTAATAGTCACACACAAGCCCGCGCACACACACAGACACACACCCACAGAGATCCAGACAGCACTTACACAAACACTCCCACTGTGCATTACAGCACAGAGATTATGCCAAATTGGGTTAGTAGAGCAGTACTGGGTTACACAGAACAACAAACTCATACTGAGTAGGGACGAGTTGGGAGAAATGGAGTGGAGAAGACAGGAAGGAAGATAAAGGGAGGGGAACCAGTGGCAGCTCAGTTCATTGCTTATACCCAATCTCTGCGTGGTAATCCCTGCAAGTAAAAAGCATGTTGATGTGCCCCTGCCGGGCGTAATGAGGGGGCTATTGGCCCCTACTGCGAGAGAGGAAAATAACGGTTATGTACCAAAGGGAGGGAGATAGTGAGAGATCACATAAAGAGATCACGGAGTGTGCAGCAGGATAACATGGCTTAAACCTCCAAAGAGATTTATAAAATCTGGTTTCCAGGGTCTCTGGGATATGTGAATTTAAAGGTCTAACCATGTCAAAAGCCAGAGAAAACATAAAACTGCAAAACATTTTTTTTTATCAGCATTAAAGGTACATTTTTTTGTTTGTGTCATCTTGGACTCACAGTGACACCCAGTGGTGTGGATGCAGCATAATTCAAAAACACTGGTTCCCTTATTACTCAGTACACTTGACATTGTGTGCTAACGCATATGGGGAGTGTCCTTCCATACAACCTAGTTGAAACCTAGTTATTTTTGAAAACATCCTCACTATGCAAAAATTTTTTCACAAGTGCCTAAAACTTTTGCACAGTACTGTATGTATATATATATATATATATATATATATATATATATATATATATATATATATATATATATATATATATATATAATATAAAAGAGTCGCTTACGTATTCGCATCTTTATAAAAGATGTCATTCCTTAAGTGTTCCTTGTGTGAGAGGCACATCCTGCCTTCAGATCAGCATGAGAGCTGCATTCTCTGTCTAGGCCGCACCCACGCAGTCTCAGCTCTCATGGAGACAGACTGCCCTCACTGTGAGGGCATGAGTCTCAAGACGCTGCGCTCGTGAAACGCTCTGAGGAACGATTCAACCTCCCGCGCCCTCCCACCCGCCTCTTCTATGATACCCGAGGGATCACACGAGGAGGCACGACGGGGCCGCAAGGTCGAGCAGGATGAATTTGAGGAAGACCTCGTGCCAGCACATGCCCGCGAGCCCCTCAATCTCCATGCAACGCGTCTATGCACATCCTCGTCTCGTTGGCCGGTTCTGACACTGGGGATGATGACGATGTCATGTCTCCCGCTGCATCAGGTGAGTGGTCAGTGGATGATGCTACCTCCCCCTAGCGAGGGCAAGGAGCATGTATGCACCACTGACAAGGAGATGCTTCACATTCTTTCAAGGGCAGTTGAAGAGCTCGATATCGAGTGGTCGCCAACAGAGGGACCTACACAATCTTGCCTTGATGAATGGGTCCTGCAGTCCGGACGCCGTCAAGTGACCGTGTCCCATAGATCTGCCCCGTTCTTCCCTGAAGTTCATAACGAACTGTCTAAATCCTGGTGCGCGCCCTATTTGGCAGGCCTGCGAAGAAAACGGTTATGCCCAACTTACCCCCCTGAAAGAGGCGGTAGTGGCACATCTCTGCCGGTGAGTAGCAGGGCGTGGAACTCACTCCCCATTCATCTTTCTAAGCCGTGTCGACTAATGTCCACACTGGCTGGAAGAGCAAACTCATCAGCAGGCCAAACTGGTTCAGCACTCCACACGATGACGGTGCTCCAAGTTTTCAAAGCTAAGCTCCTCAAACAAATGGATGAGCAACACGAAAGTCACTGCACAGGCCATTGGCAAGTCAATGAGCAACCTGGCTGTGGCGAGTCACGTGGCGAGCTCTTACAGGCATCCTGACTGGGTGCTAAAAAATTATCGAACGTGGTTATATGATCCAATTTGCATGTCGGCCGCTCCGTTTCAACGGTGTTCTGTCTTCCACGGTTCCGGTGTTATGAGCCGAAATACACAATCTTCTCGCAAAGAATGTTATGGAGTTTGTTTCATATGAATTAATAAGCCTACTGTCCCATTGCGCGAATGTGGGTCAGGTCCTCACGGGCGTGTCAGAGCTGGTGTTTACAACAATCGAGCACAATCTGTGGTCAGACCACACGATATGCCGGTGTTGCGTGCACAGACTGCAACACACACAGCAGGATTTACAGCCGTTAATTCATCATTCTGGAAAAGAACGGCGGGGTTTCGCCCATTCAAAATGTTAACTCAGAAACAGATCTTATTTCACATCCATCCTCAGGACTGCTTTGCGTCAATAGACCTGAAGGACGCATACGTCACGTTCCAATTGCATGCGTTACAGGTGGCTTTTTAGATTCACGTTCGAGGGAACTGCATATCACTTTAAAGTCCTTCATTTCAGTCTGCCTCTGGCTCCCCATCCGTTCACGAAATGTATCGATGCGGCACTCGCACCATTGAAAATGAATGGTGTGTGTGTGTTTTGAATTACCTCAGCAATTGGTTATTACTAGCCAATCAGAGGCACTACAGAGCGAACACAGAGACTTGTTGCTTTGCCATATGGAAAATCTGGTCTAATGTCAACTGGCGAAAAGCACACTTTTCCCCAGCCAAAAATCTCCTTTTTAGGAGTTCATGCATGCGCACCTCATGAACTAGCATGTACAGACCATTATTCGATGTCTTCTCATGCACCTGAAGCCGGCGCCACTATAGGCAAACATGATTTAATCATAAAGTTCCTTAGAGGAGCAAGACGATTAACTCCACCTCGGCCGGCTACAGTCCCGACTTGGGACCTAACTTGGTCCTAAAAGCACTCGCAGGGCCCCACTTCAAGCCTTTAGACTCTGTTGATTTGTGCATGCTCTCCATTAAGATTGCACTGCTGCTGGCTCTGGCCTCAGTAAAATGGGTCGGTGACTTACATGCACTATCAATTGACAATTCATGTATGGAGTTTGGCCCCGGTCTTTCAAAAGCCACTGTCAAACCCAGAAAAGGCTATGTGCCTAAGGTTCTAACCACGCCTTTCAGAGTGCAGGTGGTTCACTTTCAAGCTTTCTTCCCTCCTCCATTTAATTTGGATGAGGAACAATCCTTGAATTTGTTATGCCCTGTGCGGGCATTACACGCATACGTTACACTCACCTGCCAGTTCAGACTGTCTGATCAGCTCTTTGTATGCTATGGAGGACACACGAAAGGAATATCCGTCTTCAAGCAAGACTTTCTCACTGGATCGTTGATGCGATTGCCCTTGCTTACGAGTCGCAGGGTAAAATTTGCCCAATTGGTGTTAAAGCACACTCAACTAGAGGTACTGTGTCTGGGCACTGCTCACGCGGAGACAGCGTTCGTGGATGGTCATGATCTCATTGCGAGGACATGTCCATGGCAACGATGCGGTCGCGGCTCACCTTCGTAAGAAAGTAAGCCACCCCAGAGGCTCCCCGCCTTGGTCCTTTTACCCATGGGTATGAGGCCAGCGCGGCTAGCACTGGGGGCGATTTGGGGACCCCAATGGGAACGTCCTCCACCGGGTATCCCCCCGCGGACCTCCCATTCCCCAGCACGCTCGTCTGCCCTGATCGGGCTTCCGGATGAGTCTGCCGGCTCGTCTCACGTCGAGTTCGACCTCTTATTCGGAGCTCGCGAAAGTGATGAGCTCTCGAGCGCAGCATCGGAGAGCGGGCTCGTCCAGTCGGATGCGGAAGCCTCAGCTGGGCTCCTCCCTTCGGGGACGATTGCCCAGTCACAGGCTGACGCGGAGATGACGACATGCTTTCCCGGGCAGCCGCGAGCGTCGGCTAGAGTGGAACCCTCTGCTCTTCCCTGAAAACCTCGCGGCTCGATGATTGATTCCTGGGCTCGCGGCCCCGCTCAAAACCTATGCCCGCAGAGCGCCGCCACCTGGCGTGGGTGCCCAAAGCCCCCATCCAAGGCCTGTAGGTTTACGTCATCTCTGACGGCCAAAGCCTACGGTGCCGCTGGACAAGCCGCCTCCGTGCTGCACGCCATGGCTCTCCTGCAAGTCTGTCAAAGCGCTAAAGGAACTGCACGAGGGTACTGCGCTCGGCGACCGACCTCGCTCTCCGTGCGACGGAGGTCACGGCGCGGTCTCTCAGGCGTACGATGTCCACATTAGTGGTCCAGGAGCGCCAACTTTGGCTCAACCTGGTCGAGATGGGTGAGGCCGACAGGACACGATTCCTTGCTGCCCCCATCTCCCAGGCTGGCCTATTCGGCAGCACCGTCAAGGACTTTGCCCAGCAGTTCTCGACAGTGGAGCAGTAGACGGAGGCTATCTGACATATCCTGCCCTGGTGCAGCTCAAGATCCCGCACCCTGTCTACTCGTCGCCAAGGGCGTCCCCCTGCGTTGACTGCACCGGTTCTGCCGCAGCCCGCCCCTTTGGCCCGGCCCCGGCGTGGAGCCCACCGCAGGAAGCAGACACCACCCGTCTCGTGGCCGTCCAGAACCCGTGAAAGGCTTCAAAGCGCCCTTGAGATGGGCAACCCAGGGACGACGAAACCCACTGCTCTGGAGCTGGTAAGCAGACCTCTCCATCTTTTTGTTACCTTTTGCATTTAATTGCGCTGCATGCCCAAGTGGCTGCAGTACTCAAGAGTTCAGCAAGAGTGGTTTCCTTGTTCCCTGGGTCACATATCCAGTGTGCACGGCCATCATCATGACCACTGTCCACCACTCTATTTGGCAGGTTTGGTGCTCCAGCAGCGGTCTCCTGCCCCTGAGCGCCCAGCTGTGGCACAAATACGCCCCCTATGTGATAGTCTCCACGGGTCATGAGAACAGGCCTCTTCCTCTTGTGGTCACAAGGAGCCAGGTAAGTGCTTCAATGTCCTTAGACTCAGCACAGCAACGACATGGTGTGGCACCTCGAGCTCTGCCCCGCCACGAGGCCCCACCTGCCGCTATGTTCGACGACGTTGTCCCTTTGGTCCCCCTTGCACGGAACTTGGACGCGTGGCTTGCGCTTTCCAATCCGTCGCGATGGCTGGTACGGACCATCCGACTCGGATATGCGATTCAGTTCGCCGGGCATCCGCCCAGGTTCAGCGGTGTCCACTTCACCTTGGGGAAGGACGAAAATGCTGCTACCTTGCGCGGAGACGACTACCCTCCTACGGAAGGGCGCGATAGAACCCGTCCCTCCGGCCGAGATGAAGACTTCATCATACCGAAAAAAGACGGTGGGTTGCGGCCAATCTTGGACCTGTGAGTACTGAACTGGGCTTTACACAGACTTCCGTTCAAGATGCGGACGCAAAAACGCATTCTGGCGAGCGTCCGGCATCAAGATTGGTTCGTGGCGGTAGACCTGAACGACGCGTACTTTCACGTCTCGATCCTTCCTCGACACAGACCCTTCCTGCGGTTTGCATTTGAGGGTCAGGCATATCAGTACAAGGTCCTCCCTTTCGGCCTGTCCCTGTCTCCTTGCATCTTCACGAAGGTCACAGAGGCAGCCCTTGCCCCGCTAAGGGAGGTAGGCATTCGCATTCTCAACTATCTCGACAACTGGCTAATCTTAGCTCACTCTCGGGACATGTTGTGCGCACACAGGTACTTGGTGCTCTCACACCTCAGCCAACTAGGGCTTCGGGTCAACTGGGAAAAGAGCAAGCTCCTCCCGGTTCAGAGCATCTCTTTTCTCGGTTTGGAGTTGGACTTTTTCAGAGGCTCCTGGGGCATATGGCATCCTCAGTGGTGGCCACCCTGCTCGGGTTGATGCATATGAGACCGCTTCAGCACTGGTTTCAGACTCGAATCCCGAGATGGGCATGGCGCCGCGGGACACATCGCGTGGTCATCACACCGGTCTGTCACCATCTATTCAGCCCTTGGACCGACCTCTCGTTTCTACGGGCAGGTGTTCCCCTAGAACTGGTCTCCAGGCGCATAGTGGTCACGATGGACGCCTCCAAAACAGGCTGGGGTGCTGTTTGCAACGGGCACGCAGCCACCGGCTTGTGGACGGGCCCGCGACTGCATTGGCACATCAACTGCCTCGAGTTGTTGGCAATTCTGCTCGCCCTGCGGAGGTTTCGGCCGTTGATCCAGGGCAAGCACGTGTTAGTTCAGACAGACAACACGGCAACGACAGCATATGTCAACCACCAAGGTGGTCTGCGCTCTCGTTGTATGTCACAACTCGCCCGCCGTCTCCTCCTCTGGAGTCAGCAGCACTTCAAGTCGCTGCGAGCCATTCACATCCCGGGCAACCTCAACACTACAGTAGACGTGCTGTCACAACAGGTTACCCTCAGGGGAGAGTGGAGACTCCACCCTCAGGTGGTCCAGCTGATTTGGAGTCGATTCGGACAGGCACAGGTGCACCTGTTCGCCTCCCAAGAATCCTCCCCACTGCCTGCTCTGGTACGCCCTGACCGAGGCCCCCCTTGGCATAAATGCGCTGGCATACAGCTGGCCCCCTGGCATGCGCAAATATGCGTTTTCCCCCAGTGAGCCTACTTGCACAGACCCTGTGCAAGGTCAGGGAGGACGAGGAGCAGGTCATCCTGGTAGCACCCTACTGGCCCGCCCAGGCATGGTTCTTGGACCTAACGCTCCTCGCGACAGCCCCCCTTTGGCGAATTCCCCTGAGGAAGGATCTTCTTTCTCAGAGACGGGGCACCATCTGGCACCTGTGACCAAACCTCTGGAATCTCCATGTCTGGCCCCTGGATGGGACACAGAAGACCTAAGCGGTGGTAGACACGATCACTCAGGCTAGGGCCCCCTCTACGAGGCGCCTGTATGCCTTTAAGTGGCGTCTGTTCGCTAAGTGGTGTTCTTCCCGACGGGAAGACCCCCAGAGATGCGCAGTCAGATCAGTGCTTTCCTTCCTGCAGGAGAGGTTGGAAGGGAGACTGTCCCCTTCCACCTTGAAGGTGTACGTTGCCGCCATAGCAGCACACCATGACGCAGTCGACGGTAAGTCCTTAGGGAACACGACCTGATCATCAGGTTCCTAAGAGGCGCTAGGAGGCTGAATCCCCCCAGACCGTGCCTCGTTCCCTCATCGGACCTCTCTGTAGTTCTTCAGAGCTTAAGACACTCTCCTTGAAGACTGCCATCCTGACTACACTCACTTCCATCAAGAGGGTAGGAGACCTTCAAGTGTTCTCTGTCAGCGAAACGTGCCTTGAGTTCGGTCCGGGCTTTCCATGACCCCTTTTAGGGACCAGGTGGTGAAACTGCAAGCACTGCCCCAGGAGGAGGCAGACCCAGCCCTGTCATTGCTGTCCGGTGCGTGCTTTAAGCATCTATTGGGATCGCATGCAGAGCTTTAGGATCTCTGAGCAGCTCTTTGTCTGCTCTGGTGCACAGCGGAAAGGAAGCATTGTCTCCAAGCAGAGGATCGCCCACTGGCTCATTGATGCCATAACTATGGCATATCACGCCCAGGACATGCCGCCCCCGGTAGGGCTACAAGCCCATTCTACCAGGGGTGTAGCGGCCTCCTGGGCCCTGGCCAGGGGTGCCTCTCTAACAGACATTTGTAAAGCAGCAGGCTGGGCAACACCCAACACCTTTGCAAGGTTCTATAACCTCCGGGTGGAACCGGTTTCATCCCAGGTAGTGGCACGCAATACAAGCGGATAAGCCCGGGATAGCCGGCCGGGTGTATCGCTTGCACATAGCGCCTTCCACCTCCTTTTGAGCTGAAGACGTGCACCATTAATTCCCAGTAGTGTTCACAAATTTTGTTCCCTGGTTGACTTCCTCCGAGCCCAGTGGCAGTCGAGTGTTCGGAGAGACTCGCTGCCGGCCAAGTACATGTGCTAACTAAGAGTCCTGTTCTGGGGTAGGTGCTCCGCATGTGGCGGTTCCCTGTAAGGCTAACCCCATGCGATATATATCTTCCGCTAGTTCGTTTCCCTGTTGGCAAACTGCGTCTTCCTTGGGCAGAGCCCCTCTGTCCCAGTCTCCATGTTTGTAGTAACTGCTCCCCCATTGGGTAGGATCTACCTTGAAGACTCTCCACATGGTTGGAAAGACCATGTGATGTATTTTTCCACTTAAATATCCCCCCCTCTCTTTGGGCGAGGTGTGGTCTCCGCGGTGTCTTCCCCTTGGGAGGGACACCCCCCGACTAGACCTGGCGGCCCAGTTGGATAATCCCCCTTCTTTTTTAGGGAGTGGAAAAAAAGAAGGGGAAAAGAGGCCACGACTGGGTTAGTCTGTCTCTAACTTCTGGGTAGTCGACTTGTCCCCAAAGGGCCGTTCGACACTCATAACTATGTTGGGGGAGGTTATGTGTCAACCTGGTGTGCTGGCTATGAGGCACACAGTAGTCTGCCCACCACACACCACCAGTTCATGTAACACAGTTCAGCCAATTGTGGCGTTTCGTATAAGGACCCCTAGTGTCACTACATCGACACAACGTCGAGTGAGTGACAGATAGGGAATGTCATGGTTACTTGTGTAACCTCCGTTCCCTGATGGAGGGAACAAGACGTTGTGTCCCTCCTGCCACAACACTGAAGTACCCAGTGAAATGGCCGGACCTTATATCGGCTCCTCAGCATAAAACCTGAATGAGTGGTTGCATGCAAATACCACTCGCCAATTTTTTATTGGCCTTTTATCAAAGACCAGAGGTGTCTCAGGCTCCCAAGAGTGACCCCTACTGTCACTACATCGACACAACGTCTCGTTCCCTCCATCAGGGAACGGAGGTTACACAAGTAACCATGATGTTATGTACGTAACCGAGATGTTTTCATTTACCAATCTCATTGTAGAAATTCACTATTCACTGTCAGCCATGATTCATTTAATCCAAGAGTGAAAGTGTCAAATAACAGTTTACTTACTGAGATTAAGCTAGTAGTATTCGATTGGTCATGTGATCCAAACATGGCAGCCCCCATGTGCAGCTTTTATAAGGTTACTGAAATGACTAGAGTCTTCATCTCATGTGAGTGCTCATGATTTTATACATATGTTTCAAAATTACAATTCATTTCTTTAGAGTAAATCTTTTTTAATAAGGGAAAAATTACTGAATGCACTTTTAAATTCATCAGTTAAAAAGTGAGAAAGGGAAATATGCGGTATAAGCAACGGCTGTTCAATCAGTAACCTGTTTATAAAACCAAAATTATTATTATTATTTTTTTTTTGTCATTAACAATTTTTATTGATTCCACACTCAAATCAACACAAACAGCACATGAAAACACGGAATCAACTTTCAACAAAATATAACCCCCTCCCTCCCCCCCACCCAACACACATCCCAGTGGTTAGACACGAATAATAACAGACACACATACAAGCAGACAGTCCAAAGAAAATACTCAGACATAAAAATAAAAAAATCATTTTTTTGGAAAAATTGTCCAAAAAAAAGAAAAAGAAAAAGGGTTCAACACATCAATTAATTACATACACACCATTTAAACTGTCCCTCTCCACTGTTCCTCCCTGGCAACCCTCCAAGAAGGCCAAATAAGTGCCCCACTTCTTCTCAAAGGCACCCAAGCTGCCCAGCTGTCTATGCCACTGGCCACCACTGTGCCGACTTCCATCCCCCAAGGATCACTTTTCTGCCGATCATCACACTGGTAAGGACCCAGTTTTTAATATGTGTATACCCTAAGTTAACCTCCGCCCCATCACCCAAAATACAAAGTCTGGGGCAGAATGAAATCTGAGTGCCCAGGATCTTACAGACATTACTCTGAACCCTCGACCAAAACTCTTGAATCTAAGTACAATACCAAAAAACGTGGGCTATGTCCCCATCCTCTGATTGGCATCACCAACAGATGGGTGTATCTTTAAGACCAAGCCTATGTAATCTAGAGGAAGTCCAATAAAAACGATGAAGAATCTTAAATTGAATGAGGCGCATCCTTGCATCCCTAGACATAGACTTGACAGTTTTTAAAATCCTACCCCATTCTTCATCCTCCAGTACTAAATTCAAGTCTTTCTCCCATAACTTCTTGAGAGATGTCAAAATCCCATCCCCTAGACTCTGAATTAGCCAGGAATAGTACGCTGAAGCCTCGTGAACCTTTCCATCTGGCCCTGGAGCCTTGCCTGTAGGTAAAGCCTTAATTACCTCATCAAGCTCCTCCAAGGTTATCTCAGAATCAAGATAATTTTTTTGCTCAGTCGTCAATTTAGGGAGTTCTAATGGTTCCACAAAATTTCTAATATCTTCATCAGTAGACGAAGATGTGGAACTATAGAGATCAAGATAGAACTCTTTAAAAACATTATTAATATCAATGGCCGAGGTACAAATTTCACCACCAGCAGATTTCACTGAGGGAATGGTAGAAAAAGACTCTCTCTGCTTTATATATCTAGCCAAAAGCTTCCCTGCTTTGTCACCTGACTCAAAGTATGACTGTCTTGCCCTGAATAACCAAAACTCCACCTTCCGCGATAAAACAGTATTATATCTGTATTTCAAACGAGTCAATTCTCTGAGGCCATCAGACGACATTCGGTGCTTCAGCTCTGCCTCGGCACTTTTATTATTCCCTTCCAACTCCACAAGTTCTTATGCTTTGGAATTCTTAGTGAATGAGGCATACTGTATGATCTGGCCCCTAAGAACCGCCTTAAGTGCCTCCCAAGCCACGCCCACAGAGGATACTGAGGACTAGTTGGTCTCCATATAAACACTGATTTCAGCCTTTAACATTTGTTGGAAATTTGAAAAGTCCTGATCATCAGCATTAGGTGCGTAAATATTAGCCAAAATAAGATTTTGCCCCTGAATTTCTGCTAAAACAATAATGACCCATTTGAGACATTTGAATTGTAGATGTTTATTTATCAGTATAATGACTCCCCTACTCTTACTTGAGCCAGCACTAAAGAAAACATGCTCACCCCATATCTTCCCAAATTTTTCAGCTTCCTGCTGGGAAAGATGCGTTTCTTGAAGAAACACTATATCATATTTCTTACAATTAAGAAAAGAAATAACTTTCCTTCTTTTTATGGGGTGCCCCAACCCATTCACATTCCATGTGGAGAGAGACAATCCACTCATATTAACATCTGACATATTGGTATAACAGAAAAAATAAATTGTGTGTCAAAAACAAGATTATACAGACCACATTCCAACATTATTGCAACAATCAAACCCCAACTCCCCCCACCACCCCGAACTAAACAAACAGAAAAAAAAAAACCCTGCGCACGACAGCACCAACCAGCGTCAATCCCTCTAAACTCTAAGTCCATGTATGCGTACGAGAGCCCCCGCAACAACTTTGCCATCGGATTGCTCAAGTCCGGTGCTTCTGCACAAATTTTGTAAGGCAAAATTACATAACAGAAAATACTTTGTAAAACAGACCCCAGCCAATAGGCAGAATAAACACAAAGAACATATAGATTCATTCACAGAACTGACTCGAAGGTGTGTTCTTCCACAAAACAAATTCCAGCTGATATAAAGCCATTCAGTTTTCTCGGACAGACAGACAAGTATTCAGTGAGCCAGTTGTTATGAGTTCAGCAGATGACGTAATCATTCTAATGTCCCTTAAAAATACTCCACAAAAACAAACTCCAGCCAATAGGAGGCATAAGCACAAAGAACGAACAGATACAACCACAACTATCCTGAAGGAGTGTTATTCAACAAAACAAGCTCCAACCGCTAGGCGGAACAGCACAAAAAAACAGAACATTCCTTGAACCGATCGCGTTTCTCTTGTCGAATTCGCAAAGTCCGGGAACAAGAAAATATTGTGATTCTTCCAAGAAAGCTTTCCTTTGCTCCTCGCCTGGCGCAACATGAGATCTTTATCAGATGATCTCAGAAATTTGGCCAGAATTGATCTGGGCCTGTCTCCCTCAGCAGATCTGCGAGCCGGGACTCTGTGAGCTCGCTCGATTTCCAGTTTATGGCCTGTTATGTCGAGCAGACTTGGGAAGAGCTTGTCCAGGAATTTCACCATATCTCTGCCCTCTTCATGCTCAGGAATTCCAACAATTCGTATATTGTTCCTTTGATTCCTATTTTCGAGATCTTCCAATTTTTCCAAAATGGATTCTGAATCTGTTTTTGACACGGGCGGATTAGCGGATGATTCCCTTTCCGATGATTCCAGATAATTGATCCGTCTCTCAACTTCTGCCACTCTTGTGAACAACTCAGAGAATTTTGTTTCCATTGCCGTAATCGATCGACGTATTACAGCGAGATCCTCCAAGTTAGCAACAACCTTCGTCAGCATCACTGAGATGTTGGACAGCTGACGCTGAATTTCTTCTCCCAACGTGCCATCCAAATTGAGTCCCCGGTCCGCAGGCCAGCCAGAGGTTTCAGCTAGAGCACGTAAGTGTCTTTTAATGTCTCCAGAGTCTGAGGATTTTGACTTCTTTGCCATGTTTACCTCAAAGAGCAAATATGTAACTGGGTGTATCAAATCTCACCGAATTATACATGAAAATAATTAAAAAACTAGCAAAGTGCGCAGAGCCAGTCGCTCACACGTCTGCTTCTCGCATGGCATCACGTGACCTCCCTATAAAACCATATTGTTTATGTACAGATGCATAACAGTCAGATGCAAGTATAGATTCTTATGCAATATGTTTTTGAATCTCAATGACACTAAAAGATTTGATCTCATTTAACAACATGAGAAAAAGGTCATGATGTCAGCTTCCTGAAGCACACTGCCCTCATTTGGCATATATAACAAAACTTAATGTAATGAAGATTCTCAAATTCTCAAATTATTGACGATTAAACCTGATATATGTACATTGTGCAACATTACGAGTGGACGGGGATTTTTGCAAATAAAGGAGAAATGTTTAAATGTAGGATCTGTCATGTTCTTCCTAATTATGAATATCTCCTGACGATAATGTATGTTTTATGTACAAGTAAAAAAGAAGGGCACAGAAGGAGACACGGAGTAACAGCAGAAGTGACTATGAGAAACAGAAAGAGAGAGAATAAAATGCACTTTGAATGTAGATTTTATATAATCCCAATCACAAAGGATTAGCTTCATCTTACATAAGCCTACAGCTCGGCTCTCTTCTCCCTCCCATGCTTGTGTTGCATCTGTCAAATTACTCATTTCAGCCACTGCCATGTTTCCACTAACAACAACCTCATCACTAGCATCTCCCAATCACCAGCACTCATGCTCAGTCAAGCTGAAGTCCATCAGTGTTCATTTGATAATATGTACCAAATGAAACATTTTAGCTCGGAATGTGTTCTACGGTAAAGTGCTCGGTCAAGTGCCACCCACTCTTTAATAAAAACACTGGAAAAGGTGACTGTCAAAATCCATTTGAGGACCTGACATTACTTTTCATGTTCGGCTCCTGAAAAATGCTTCCTGAAAACAATTATGTAAACAAACGCCTGGCTCAGCCAGCCCAACGGTGTTGGCAGTGTGGCACTGTGACTCTAGAGTGCAATACCAGGTAAATACTCTGAGAGTGTTGTTTCACCCACTGAGAGGCAAGTGGTGTGACTGAGAGCAGCTAATGCATCTGAGTCACCAAACTGCACAGACACACAGACACACACACACACACACACAACAGCCAGCCATAAAATTACAATTCAACCAGACACCTAAAAGTTCAAACATGATGATGAAGCATCTGAAAGAGCTGTTCTGCTTTATTACAACTGACAGATGTTTATCTGACAAACTAGTCTGTGAAGATGGAGGCATATGTGTTTATAACTATGTTAAAACCGAGTGAGAGACACACAATTGCTGGAATAGAGTTGGTAGGCTCAGATTCAGCCCTACTGGCTGCGGTGTTAAAAAGGACGGAGGCTGAATTTAATGGAAAAGTAGAATGGCATCACTGACGTCATCTCCTTTTTAAAATTCCACATCAGTCTTACTTTGGATGCAGATTTCCCTGGGCCACAGTCATTTCTCCCTGCTTCCTACACCGCCGCTCACTCTCACAATCTCAAATTCATAAAAAATTGCTCATCAGCAGAAATCCCTCTGCCTTTAAACTAATCCAGAATAGAGGTCTGCAACCCGACCCAGGCCCGACGGGTTACGGGCCAGGTTCGGGTCAGTTTTTCAAGTAGGACTTCAGGTTCAGGTTAGTAATTAATGAAAAAATAAACAGGCCTACCGAACTTGTTTCGTGCATGTGCTCTCACTCATAGACATGCGCGAATGGACGAGTTAGGGGCCGTTCACACCAAACGTACTTTTGCGTGCATCTGTTCTGTTTTCCCATTGTTTAAACACATGCTGGACAAATGTTTTTGACTTTTGCGCCATGTCTCGCTGTTTCTTCAGCATCTCGCACAGTACCGGCACTGTTTAAACACCATGTCAAGTTAAAAAGAACTTCACATTTTCAAAAACGCATGTCGAGACACCTGTGCACTGTTTCATTCTTTGGACTGCGTTTAGATTTTTAAGTGCAACTGTCACAAAGATTCAACATTCTAAACAAGTTCAGGCTGTAAAGAGGGGACTGTTGCATTGTTTCATATTATTCCAGATTGTTCTGCACCAAGCAAACAACCAGTTTTGTTTTGTGTAGTAACACTCCTTCGGGTCAGTGTTGTGGATGAATCTGCACGTTCTTTGTGCTTAAACTTCCTATTGGCTGGAGTATGTTTTGTGGAGTATTTTTGGCATGACATTGGAGTGATCATTTGCTGCACTCATGTAACAGCTGGCTCACTGAACATTCGTTTGACTGCCTGAGGAAACTGAGCAGCTTTTTTTGTTTGTTTTTTTTTTTGGGCTGGTTCCGCTAGCGGCTGAAGGTTGTTTTGTGGAGGAACATACCTTCAGGACAGTTATGTGGATGAATCTACATGTTCTTTGTATTTATTCTGCCTATTGGCTGGAGTTTGTTTTATAGATTTTCTTCTGTTATGTAATTCTGTCTCACAAAATTTGTATAGAAACACCGGACTTCAGCAATCCAATGGCAAAGTTGTTGCAGGGGCTCTCGTAGGCGTACATGGACTGTTTGAGTTTAGAGGGATGGACACCGGTTGTCACTCTGATGTGCAGGGTTAATGCGCACCTTTTTCTTTTTTCTGTTTGTTTGGTTCTGGGGGAAGTTCGGGGTTTGACTGTTGCACTAATGTTGGAATGTGTTCTTTATAATTTTGTTTTTGACAAACAATCTATTTTTTCTAATATGTCAAAATGTCAAATGTTAATATGAGTGGATTGTCTCTCTCCACGTGGAATGTGAATGGGTTGGGGCACCACATAAAAAGAAGGAAGGTTATTACTTTTCTTAAACGTAAGAAATATGATTTAGTGTTTCTTCAAGAAACGCATCTTTCCCTGCAGGAAGCTGAAAAATTTGGGAAGACATGGGGTGGGCATGTTTTCTTTGGTGCTGGCTCAAGAAAGAGCAAGGGAGTCATTACATTGATAAGTAAAAATCTACAATTCAAAGGTCTCAAACAGAGTAAAGATAAATTAGGCAGAAATTCAGGGGCAAAGGTTGATTTTGGTTAATATTTACACACCTAACGTTGATGATCAGGGCTTTTTTATAGATCTTGTAGGGATGTTGCAAGCTGCTGGCACCCCTCATGATATAATATTGGCAGAAGACTTTAATCTATTGGTGGAATCAGTCCTTGATCATAGTGAAGCAAAAGTGTGTAAGACCCCTAGGGCAACATTGACGCTTCACAGGATGTGTCAAAATCTTGGTCATACAGATATTTGTAGACTTTTGAACCCATCAGGTAGGGACTATACATCAGTCAATAAGATTTATTCTAGAATAGATTTTTTTTATATATACACTATATTGCCAAAAGTATTTGCTCACCCATCCAAATAATTGAATTCAGGTGTTCCAATCACTTCCATGGCCACAGGTGTATAAAATGAAGCACCTAGGCATGCAGACTGCTTCTACAAACATTTGTGAAAGAATGGGCCGCTCTCAAGAGCTCAGTGAATTCCAGCGTGGTACTGTGATAGGATGCCACCTGTGCAACAAGTCCAGTCGTGAAATTTCCTCACTACTAAATATTCCACAGTCAACTGTCAGTGGTATTATAACAAAGTGGAAGCGATTGGGAATGACAGCAACTCAGCCACGAAGTGGTAGGCCACGTAAAATGACAGAGCGGGGTCAGCGGATGCTGAGGCGCATAGTGCGCAGAGGTCGCCAACTTTCTGCAGAGTCAATCGCTACAGACCTCCAAAGTTCATGTGGCCTTCAGATTAGCTCAAGAACAGTGCGTAGAGAGCTTCATGGAATGGGTTTCCATGGCCGAGCAGCTGCATCCAAGCCATACATCACCAAGTGCAATGCAAAGCGTCGGATGCAGTGGTGTAAAGCACGCCGCCACTGGACTCTAGAGCAGTGGAGACGCGTTCTCTGGAGTGACGAATCACGCTTCTCCATCTGGCAATCTGATGGACGAGTCTGGGTTTGGCGGTTGCCAGGAGAACGGTACTTGTCTGACTGCATTGTGCCAACTGTTAAGTTTGGTGGAGGGGGGATTATGGTGTGGGGTTGTTTTTCAGGAGCTGGGCTTGGCCCCTTAGTTCCAGTGAAAGGAACTCTGAATGCTTCAGCATACCAAGAGATTTTGGACAATTCCATGCTCCCAACTTGGTGGGAACAGTTTGGGGATGGCCCCTTCCTGTTCCAACATGACTGCGCACCGGTGCACAAAGCAAGGTCCATAAAGACATGGATGAGCGAGTTTGGTGTGGAAGAACTTGACTGGCCTGCACAGAGTCCTGACCTCAACCCGATAGAGCACCTTTGGGATGAATTAGAGTGAAGACTGCGAGCCAGGCCTTCTCGTCCAACATCAGTGTCTGACCTCACAAATGCGCTTCTGGAAGAATGGTCAAAAATTCCTATAAACACACTCCTAAACCTTGTGGAAAGCCTTCCCAGAAGAGTTGAAGCTGTTATAGCTGCAAAGGGTGGGCCGACATCATATTAAACCCTATGGATTAAGAATGGGATGTCACTTAAGTTCATATGCGTCTAAAGGCAGATAAGCAAATACTTTTGGCAATATAGTGTATATATAAGTCAATCATTTCATCTGTTGTTGACTGCTCAATTGGAAACATCTTAGTCTCAGATCACATCCTGGTGAGTTTAGAGATGTTGCCACATACAGAGAAAAAGAAATCATATAGTTGGTGCTTTAATGTATCCCTTTTGCAAAATCTTGAATTCCAACAAATGTTAAAGGCTGAAATCAATGTTTATATGGAGACCAACTGGTCCTCAGTATCCTCTGTGGGCGTGGCTTGGGAGGCACTTAAGGCTTAGGGGTCGGATCATACAGTGTGCCTCATCCATCAAAAAATCCAAAGCATGAGAACTCGTGGAGTTGGAAGGGAATATTAAAAGTCCCAAGGCAGAGCTGCAGCGCCAAATATCATCTGATGGCCTCAGAGAATTGACCTGATTGAAATACAGATATAATACTATTTTGTCACGGAAGGTGGAGTTTTGGCTATTCAGAGCAAGACATACTTTGAGTCGGGGGGCAAAGCAGGGAAGCATTTGGCTAGATATATAAAGCAGAGAGAGTCTTTTTCTACCATTCCCTCAGTGAAATATGCTGGTGGTGAAATGTTTACCTCGGCCATTGATATTAATAATGCTTTTAAAGAGTTCTATCTTGATCTCTATAGTTCCACGTCTTCATCTACTTATGAAGATATTAGAAACTTTGAGGAACCATTAGAACTCCCTAAACTGACGAATGAGCAAAAGAATTCTCTTGATTCTGAGATAAACTTGGAGGAGCTTGGCAAGGTAATTAAGGCCTTGCCTAAAGGCAAGGCTCCGGGGCCAGATGGCTTTGCCGCTGAGTTTTTTAGATTTTATGCTACAGAATTGGCTCAACTTTTGCTAGAAGTTTATACAGAATCTTTAAAGAATGGAAAGTTTCCGCCACCCATGACGCAAGCCCGGATCAGTCTGATTCTTAAAAAGGACAAAGATCCATGCGAGTGTAAGAGTTACCACCCGATTTCCCTGATCCAGCTAGACGTAAAAATATTATCAAAAATTTTTGCTAACCGATTAAGTTATGACAACTCTTATACATATAGATCAGGTGGGGTTTATTCAGGGCCACAGCTCTTCTGATAACATTAGGCGTTTCATCAATATCATGTGGTCAGTGGCGAATGATCAGACTCTGGTCGTTGCCATCTCACTTGATGCCGAAAAGGCGTTTGATATGGTAGAATGGGATAATCTTTTTAAGAATATGGAAATGTACGGGTTTGGGATTATGTTTATTGGATGGATTAAGTTACTTTATAGACACCCGGTAGCGGCGGTAAAAACAAATGGATTAATTTCAGATTACTTTACTCTGGATAGGGGCACCCGGCAGGGTTGCCCTCTTTCCCCATGATTGTTCTGTCTTGCCCTGGAACCATTAACAGCCGCGATAAGAAAGGAGGATGATTTTCCAGGAGTGGTGGCAGGAGGTGTGGCGCATAAGCTTTTGCTTTATGCAGATGATATTTTATTATTTGTCTCCGACCCTACTAGATCTATGCCTTGCCTCTACAGAATTATTAATTCCTTTTTCTAAGTTGTCGGGAGAGAAGAGTTAATTGGTCTAAATCCGAAGCTTTGGCTCTGACAGCGTACTGCCCGATAACGGATTTTCAGCCGGCGCCTTTCAGTGGCCCAAACAGGGCATTAAGTATTTGGGTATTTTATTCCCAGCAAATTTGTGTGATTTAGTTAGTTAATTTTGACCCTTTAACAAAAAGGTTTTCGAGTGATGTGGGCAGGTGGGCTTCATTACATTTTTCGATGATTGGTACGGTTAATGTTATTAAAATGAATTGTATTCCAAAATTCAAATACCTGCTACAGTCTCTCCCTATAGATGTCCCCCTCTCTTATTTCAAGCAATTTGATAGCATAGCGAAGTCCCTCATTTGGAATGGGAAACATCCCAGATTACATTTCAGTAAGCTGCATAGGCTGATTGACAAAAGTGGGCTAGGCCTACCCAAGATTTTGTTTTATTATTATGCATTTGGTCTCAGACATTTGGCTCATTGGTCGCTTCCACCTGAGAGAGCCCCTCCCTGGTTTTATATTGAACAGGAAATTCTTGCCCCTATTTTGCCATTACAAAGCCTTTCTATCAAACTAACCGGAGAAGTTAAATTACACCCCATTATCTTGCATTTGCACTCGGTATGGACAAAAGTGTCCAGAGTGTTTAATTCGGACATTTATTTAAATGTTGCCTCGAGCTTATGGCTGAACCCAAAATTATGAATTAATAAGTCCCCTTTTTGCTGGTCAGAGTGAATCGTGAGGGGGGTTGCTACACTCAGTGACTTATATGAGAGCGGAGTGTTAAGATCCTTTGAAAATTTTGTTCAACATTTTGGGATTCCCATATCTCAGTTCTTTAGGTATTTACAGCTGCGCCACCTTCTCTGTACTATTTTTGGGAGTATTGATTCTATTAGACGCCCTCTAGATTGTATAGGTGTGGTCTTAAAGACACACCCACCTGCTGGCGATGCCAATCAGAGGATGGAGACATAACCAATGTCTTTTGGGGGTGTGTTAAGATCCAGGAGTTTTGGTTGAAGGTTCAGAGTTTTGTGTGTGATGTATTGGGCACTAGGGCTGCACGATTATAGCAAAAATCATAATTGTCGATTGTTGCCCTTGATATTGTAATCGCGATTATTAATGTCGATTAAAATATTAAATTACCGTGACGTCACAAAGTAAGCAACCATGCGGTTCTTCAGAGTAGCAGATTTCAATGGTGGATATGAGCTGCACTCTTTTCTTTTAAGCATCTTTTAAGCATTATATTGTATTGTATTTTATATTGTAATAATGTTTGTTAAAGAAAGGCAAATAAAAATTATTTTAAATTGATATCTATGGTATAGAATAAATTCAATTATTGCTAAATTACTGCTTAAATTATTAGTCCACGTACAGTACATAATATGGCATATTCAATATTCAAACTTATTAACAGCCGATTTAAATCGACCAAGTTACTGCGTTCAGTTCAGTTCAGTTCTTGTTCATGTAAGATCATCGTTAATCATTTTTGGCCTCAGTGGTTGCACTTTGGAAATTAAAAACAGTCATTTGCGATCGGAGTTTGTGCGATTCGTGAAAATGTTAAATCTACCAATACCAGCTGCATGGCAAATGGGTCTTATTAGAGCAGATGCGATAACAATGACGGTGATTCCTGAAATCTGCTATTCATGCTATATTCTTTATGTTGGCTACACCTCCAAAACAAACTTAGAACAGTTAAGCTGAATTACTTTATTGCTATTTTGTACAAATCAAATTCACATTGGCCTACTTATTAACATGACAAAACAAAACTGTTATTACATTTTTAATAAACTGTACACAGAAATCGAGCAACGCGACAAACTCTCCCATTACAATGACTGCTGTCATTCACTGCAGGTTTACACTGTTTGAGACCTGCATTTCGACGCGAGCTCAATGACGCTCTGCACAAAGTTCTGCTCTCTCGCGAATGCTCTCATTAAAAACAAAACTGTCTAATCAGCATAATAAATCAATTATTTACACCGCGTCTATGCCTTGATTAGAACGGGAGTGTTTTAGTTTTGTTGTGTTGCTCATTTGCAGTGTATTTAACATCTACGTTCAAAGCGATCTGTGCAATATGCAATGAATCCAAAATAATTCCAAGATGCTTTTCGCTCTTGTTCTACAGCTTCTTTTCAAGTGTCAGGTGATGTTTCTTCAGTATTAATTTTCGTGTGCCATGCGAACAGAGCTAGAACATAAAGCAAGCATCTGGGCATTCAGACGGTTTAAAACTTGCGCATTAGGATCAGTTGTCATTACAGATAGGATGGAGGACTAATCTAAGCGGCTCTGATTGGCCATTGCCATTTCATTGCTCAACGTACATGTTAGTGATTGGTTAGAATTCTCAACCGCTGCAAAAACACGTTGTAAATAGTTTACGCAACAGGAGCTTAAATTGAATGCTGTAATCGTCAGTTTTCATGATTACATAATCGTGGCAGCCGTACTCGTAATCGCGATTAGTTTTTCGATTAATTGTGCAGCCCTATTGGGCATTCAGGTTTAATTTTGCCCCAGATTCTGTATTTTGGGCAATGTGGCGATCATCAATGTAGAGAATAGACACATAAAGAGTTGGGTACTAACCAGCTTCATGATTGCCAGACAGATAGTTTTAAGGGGATGGAGGTCGACTGGAGCGCCCTCATTTCAGGAGTGGTGCTCGGTGATGGGGAGGGTGGCATCATTTGAAGAAGGGTCATTTAGAAGACTGGGGAAATTGAACTTGTTTGTGGAGAAATGGGCTGGATATCTGGCATTTCTGGATGTGTGATTATTATTATTATTTTTTTGTATGTGTCTATAATCATGTATGACCACTGGGATGTTGTTGGGGGCCAAGGTGGGGTTGGGGATTGGGAGAGGGAGGGGTAATAGTGGGGGTTAATTGTTGATTCTGTGTATATATGTTTTGTTTTTCTGTGTTCAATATGTGAATCTATAAAAAATTGTTAATAAAAAAAAAAGAAAAAAAAAAAGAAAAGAATGTGAAGTCAGAATAATAGTATAGATAATTATTTATTTCAGCTTTAATTTCTTTCATCACATTCCCAGTGGGTCAGAAATTTACATACAATTTGTTAGTATTTGGTAGCATTGCCTTTAAATTGTTTAACTTGGGTCAAACGTTTTGGGTAACCTTCCACAAGCTTTTCACAATAATTTGCTGGAATTTTGGCCCATTCCTCCAGACAGAACTGGTGTAAACGAGTCAGGTTTGTAGGCCTCCTTGTTTGCACACATTTTTCAGTTCTGCCCACAAATTTACTATCGGATTGAGGTCAGTGCTTTGTGATGGCCACTCCAATACCTTGACTTTGTTGTCCTTAAGCAATTTTGCCACAACTTTGGAGGTATGCTTGGGGTCATTGTCCATTTGGAAGACCCATTTGCGACCGAGCTTTAACTTCCTGACTGATGTCTTGAGATGATGCTTCAATATATCCACATAATTTTTCTTCCTCATGATGCCATCATCTATTTTGTGAAGTGCACCAGTCCCTGCTGCAGCAAAGCACTCCCACAACATATGCTGCCACCCCCATGCTTCACGGTGGGGATGGTGTTCCTCGGCTTGCAAGCCTCACCCTTTTTCCTCCAAACATAACGATGGTCATTATGGCCAAACAGTTCAATTTTTGTTTCATCAGACCCGTGGATATAGATACTTGTCTACCTGTTTCCTCCAGCATCTTCACAAAGTCCTTTGCTGTTGTTCTGGGATTGATTTGCACTTTTCGCACCAAACTACGTTCATCTCTAGGATACAGAATGCATCTCCTTCCTGAGCAGTATGATGGCTGCGGGGTCACATGGTGTTTATACTTGTGTACTTTTGTTTGTATAGATGAACGTGGTCCTTTCAGGCATTTGAAAATTGCTCCCAAGGATAAACAAGACTTGTAGAGGTCCTTCTGAGGTCTTGGCTGATTTCTTTTGATTTTCCCATGATGTCAAGCAAAGAGGCACTGAGTTTGAATACATCCACAGGTACACCTCCAACTGACTCCAATTAGCCTATCAGAAGCTAATTGGCTAATTGCCTAAAGCTTGACATCATTTTCTGGAATTTTCCAAGCTGCTTAAAGGCACAGTTAACTTGATAAGTGTATGTAAACTTCTTACCCACTGGAATTGTGATATTGTCAATTAAAAGTTAAACAATCTGTCTGTAAACAATTGTTGAAAAAATTAATCATGTCATTCACAAAATAGATGTCCTAAATGACTTGCCAAAACTATAATTTGCTAATATGAAATCTCTGGAGTGGTTAAAAAATGTGTTTTAATGACTTAAACCTAAGTGTATGTAAACTATATACACACAACAACAACAACAACAACCGGCATTCGCCACTAAGTGGTCACGACGCTTGTGCCAGGCTATGTGCACCTTGAGGCCACGTGAAGTGTCGAAAGCCCGCTGGCAGGAGGTCATGGGGCAGATCCAGATGCCACGGGTCGACTGACTGAGACGACTGGCTGATGGACCACCTGTGGCTCCTACTGTGCCAACTTGCTGTGCTTTAGCCACCCGACGCTCCGCTAGTTGTTGTGAGCGTCACTCCTCTGCCCTCCGTTGTTGTTGGAGGGCGACTGCCTCCAACTGCCCAGTAGCGTCCTTCACGAGCCTCCTCCACAGAGGCCGATCTTGACACCGCTGGTACCAGTCAGCGGCAAGTCCACTCAGCTCCAGATCCTCCTGTACCACATCACTCCATCTTCTCTCCAACCCGTGCTGCACCCATTTAGCCCCCTCAATCCGGCCGAACAAAAGCTGTTTAGGCATGTGGTGGCTGGGCATGCGGGCTACATGGCCAGCCAATGCAGCCTTGCCTGCCGGAGTAGCTCACCGATGGGAATTTGTCCAGATCTTTCAAGGATTTGTGAGCTCCTCACACAATCCAGCCTGGTTAAACCCAGGGTGGAGTGTCCGATGGTACAAAATACCCAGGCAGGTGCTTAGTTTTGATGGGGCTGATGGTAAGGCCCCACCTCTTAATGGCAAGCTCCAGGTTCAGCAGCAGCACCCCCAACTCTTCTGAGTGAGCAGCAATTACCAGATCATCAGCATACATAACATGGTTGAGCAATAGGGAGCCATCCCTTGACCGCACCCGGGCATCGATCAGCCTCCCATTGTATCTGTACCAGATGAAAATTCCTCCAGTTCAGCTATTGATGGTTTCACGAACTACGTAGTCAAAATAGATGTTAAATAATGTGGGAACAAGAGGACATCCCTGTCGCACCCCAAGGTGTACAGCCACGTACACTCCCAGCCACGTAATTTTACCCAGTCCCGCTCACCATCATGAAGGTCCTTAATGATTACGAGCAGAGGGTCAGGGACTCCGAAAGCACGAAGAACAACCCAGAGCCCAGGCCTACTGATGGTATCATAGGCCTCGACCAGGTCAATAAAGAAGAGATGTAGTTCTTGTTGGAAATCCCTACAGTTCTGCTGTAGCAGACAGACAGAAAATATGGCATCCGTGCAGGACCGCCCTTTCCTGAAACCGCATTGGGGCTCCGCAAGCCTCTCCTCAGCGTGCCTAGCGAGACGATATTGAATAATCCTTGCCAGGACCTTTCCCGGCACACTGAGGAGTGAGATGCCCCTGTAGTTGTTACAGTCTGTGCGGTCCACTTTCTTAAAGAGGGGGACCACCAGGGCATCCTTCCAATCCTGCGGAACCCGTCCAGTGGTCCAGACTGTTGTTATGATGTCATGTAGGGCAGTCTGTGCACAAACACCACACTCCCTCAGCATTTCACCTGGGAGATCATCTCTGCCCAGTGCCTTTCCCAGTCTCAGACTCTGGATCGCCTTCAGTACTTCCTCGACAGATGGCACCTCATCCAACCACTCACAGGGGGTGACTTCTTCCTCCAATATTTCAGGCACTGCAGCCTTGGCAGGGTCATCCCCACTTTGTCCCACGTTGTTTTCCTGGCTGAGGGATTTCCCCTCCCCCAGGACCTCACAGAAATGCTCAGCAAATCTGCAAACCTGTTCCTGGGGGTTGGAGATTGGATCACCATTCTTTCCCCTAATGATGGTAATAGGTGTGGCGCTGCAGGTTACTTTTTTGATGTAATTAAAGAGCGATTTGTGATCACAGGGCGCCGAGGCAGACTCCATCTCCTCAGCAACCCACGACCACCACCCATCCTTGCAGCGCCTCATGGCTCTCCGAACCTCCGAGTGAAGGCTGCGGTAAGCCTCCTCATTCTCCGACGTGGGTGATGAAATTCTCACTTGCAACTTTCATCAGCTAGCTGAGACCATGCCACTAAGGGTTTGAATGGGGACCTGGGTATACACCCACCACCGGAGTGGAAGAATGGCAGGCGTATCTTACAGATGACAAGTCGATGGTCAGTGGTCAGATCAGCTCCACAGTAGGTCCTGGTGTCAAGGACATGTGCCCGCAACCGCTGTTCCATCACTATGTAGTCCAGCAGATGTTCTTGCTTGGACCCGGCATGCATCCATGATGTAGTGTGGATGTGCTGATGCCAGAACAGTGTGTTGGTATTACAAGCCCATGGGCTGCATAAAAATCTAGCAGCCTCCTGCCGTTGTTAATGAGCTGATCTGGCCCATGCATTCCAATCACTCCAGACCAGGTGCCAGCATCCTGGCCAACTCGGGCACTGAAGTCACCCAACAAGATGACTCTATCCCGAGGGGCCACTTTAGCTAGCACCTGTGACAGGAGGTCATAGAAGGCATCTTACTCATCGGCCTTGCCTGCATCCCTCCACGGATGTTCGTCTTCAGTGGGGGCATAAGTAACCACGACCACCACTCCTCGCCTCTGGTTGATGGGAAGGTGAGCCCAAAGTATCCTGGGGCTTACAGCTTCCCACACCTCACCGCCACGCCCCCTTCATTCTTTTGTTCAGAAGAAGAGCCACTCCCTGTTATTTGACAGTCTCGTGCCCCGAGTAGAGGACTGTCCACCCCTCATGGTGGCAGGAGCCAGAGCCGGTCCACCGGACCTCCTGAATACCACAGAGATCCAGGCAGTACCGGTCCAGCTCCCGACAGAGGAGTGGAGCCTCTCCTCCGCAATGAGCGTTCTAACATTCCACGTGGCACACACACACACACACACACACAAACATATAAAGACATAGATCTCCATTGGTCAGAGAGAACAGAACATGCTAAACATTTATCAAAAACTGAACTAGCACTTCTCTATGGTCACTGTGGTTACAATATAACTTCAACTTAAAGGTTTGTGTTAGCAACCAAGAGAATGGTGTAAATAACTCCAGCTCTTCGACTGTAAAATCACTATGAGATTTATTATATTAAATTACTGCCACCTTCTCATTAAATTCCTGCCTGATATTTGCCATTTGGTTTATCAAGATAAGAGAGAGCATTTAAAGGTCTAATTATAAAATCCTTTAACAAATGATAACTGAGTAAATTACCACTGCTCGATAAAGAAATCCTAGCTTTACTGAGGAAAAACAAGAGTACTTGAACACAGTTGTTTTCAATGTATCTCTACTATAGCATATCACATACTGTACTAGCTCATTTGCAGATGTGCCGTGTCAGGGTGGTTGAACCACCTGCCTTAATCAGTGGGGAAAACTGTCACTGAAGACAAATATCCTGGCCACAGTCCAGTAGCTTAATGAATGAGATGTTTACTCTTACTTGGCATAGGACACATATAATAGCCAAATGGTCTATTCTGTATGCAGAAAGGAAAAAGACATGTTCACTTGAATAAGACAGTGCCGGTGTAATTACTCAAGTCATAACTGTTTAAGTGTGTGTGTGTGTGTGTGTGTGTGTGTGTGTGGTTACTGAAATACAGAGCTTCTGGCTGCTTTATGTATGTGATAATATTATTAATATTAACAGATTTTTGACACCTGATGTATGTTTGTCCATTTTGTCCAAGAGATAATGTGCAGAGACAACTATAAGTAATCCATTCAAAAGTTGATTTCTCCGAAAAGTGTAAACACCAACCCGGTCTCATGATAAGTCTAAATAATTAGTACAAGTTGGAAAAGATATTGCCTAAGATATTGCACAAGTTGGTTCATACAAAAATGTACGACTTTTACTCCCATAGAGACAAATAAACAAACCAGTGAACTATGTTATTAGGATTTTAACCCCTAACCCAGAATGAAACTAATCCTAACCATAAATTCTAACCCAAACCCTAAACTTATATAAAGTGTTGGATTGGAGGCTAACTAAATTTGATGCATGTATTGTATCTTTTTGACATTTTGTTAGTTGATTGGTTGGTCTCTATGGGAATAAAAGTTGTACTTTTTTATACAAGTTGTATGATATTATAAGATTCGCCATTTCATACAAATTATTACTAGTTGTCATGAGACTATGTTGGTAAACACTGTGGGTGGAAGGAACGGTATGGAGGGTCTGGGAAACCTATTTGGAAACAACAATATTCCAATTCCGTTTGGTGCCACTAACAGCACAGAAATAACACACTTCACCTTTAAATAAGACTGAAAGCAGTCAATCAATTTCTCACAATGTGTCAGCCTTTAATCTTTGCTTATGAACACATACACTCACTGAGCACTTTATTAGGAACACCTGTAGCCCTACTTATTCATGCGATTATCTAATCAGCTAATCATGCGGCAGCAGTGCAATAAATAAAATCATGCAGATACGGGCCAGGAGCTTCAGTTAATATTCACATCAACCATTAGAATGGGGAAAAAATTAGATCTCAGTGATTTCGACCGTGGCATGATTGTTGGTGCCAGAAGGGCTGGTTTGAATATTTCTGTAACTGCTGATCTCCTAGGATTTTCACGCACAACAGTCTCTAGAGTTCACTCAGAATGATGCCAAAAACAAAAAACATCCAGTGAGCGGCAGTTCTGCTTATGGAAATGACTTGTTGATGACAGAGGACAACGGAGAATGGCCAGACTGGTTTGAGCTGACAGAAAGGCTACAGTAACTCAGATTACTACTCTGTACAATAGTGAGCAGAATAGCATCTCAGAAGACACAACACGTCAAACCTTGAGACGAATGGGCTAAAAGAGCAGAAGACCATGTTGGGCACTTTATAAGGACCATAGTGTTCCTAATAAAGTGCTCAGTGAGTGTATCTAAATTCAAATATACAGTATACTGTATGCATATCAGTCTAACCAAAACTCACACACTCTGAACAGACTTTCCTTCTGGGGCTTTGACTACAGATGTCTCATAGCATTAAAGGAGCAATATGTAACTTTGACATCAAGCATTTAAAATGGGTACTGCAGTCCAAATTCAAAATATTGGAGACAGTTGTCTCCCCCACCCCTCCTCCCCAGACTCGAAACTCACGTGGGTTGCCAGGTTGAGGACACGCAACAGGAACGAGCACACTGACAATGGCAAGCGACGAGACTTACACTGTAAGTTGATCAGCCAATGTATACGTCTGCAATGTTTTTATAGTTTGCAAATTATAAACCAGCTCATGTTGATTTTTTATAACTCTGTCAATGTTAGCTAGATGTATTGCTGGCTTCCATGGCTGCAGTGCACTGTGTTTACCCGCTAACTTGTTTCAAATCTGGCAACCCGGGTTGTCGAAATGCTATTGGGAAATGGGCAGTGGGCGGGATCACACAGGCCAGAACACAAACAGAAATTCCGGCCCGGAACGAACATTACAAAGTAGAATACACTGGTTGTAGCATTGTTTTCGGAAAAGCCAGTATTTCAACTTAGCATGTTTCCTAAATCTCTGATAACATATTATGATAATTTTATGCTTTAGTACAGTAAATATATTACATATTGCACCTTTAAGTGCTGCCTCCGCATACGTATTGTATACTGTATTTAAGTCTTTCTTATTGATCAGACATGATTGAGACAATAATAAGACTATTAAGTGGGGTCATATTTTATAGCGACGTAATAGTAGTATTCTAATTAATCACAACACAGTGACGTCTAGGATGCTAGTCTCAATTTAATATCAATATCAATAAAGCCCTAGGTATACTTCCATTTTGACACAAACGCTCAGCGTCTGCGTACAGTCGAACGCGAACCTGTCAAAGTATACTCCATATAACTGTGCCCGCATACACAGGCGGTTGGCGCATGCGTGCTACGACTGCTATGAGACACCGGACTATTTCTCTTCAGTAGTTTAGACCAATAAATATGTCTTTATATTCCTTCAGACTCGAGTTATACATATGCAGGTATCTCCAGACCTTCTCACACACGCTCTCTTGACGTGTGCATCCACTGTTGTTTGTACCTTCATCACCTTATGTTTAGTGCTTCTTTGTGACAACAATGGCTCAAATGTGAGTGTTGCCATCCTGTGGACCCAATAATTAGTGTAAATAATTCCAGGTGCATCCGCATTCTGTGCGTTCAAAGACGGGCGGTTAGAAAAACCGGGCTGCCACGTTCAGTGCTCGAGCAATCTGCTGATGACGAGCACTCTGCTCCTGTAAGCAGACACTCAGCACTTGCATCTGACCGAAGTATACTCTTCCTGAATGTTTAATAAACTCACTTCTCTGTGCTGAATTAAAGGAATAGTTCACCCAAAAATTATAATTCTCTCATCATTGACTGATGTTTCAGATGTTGTCTGAAACTTATTTTTTAATGGAGATTTGATGTCTGTATGTCCATGTGAATGTTGACCAAACTTTCAAGCTCAAAAAAAGGACATAAAGGCCTGCCACAGTCTAATTTGTCCCGCCACTGTTTAATATTGAACCGAAAATATTTTTACACTTCTCATAATAACATAAAAGATCTCTAACATTGTGTTTTGCGCCATTGCTTCGGCAAAGCATCTCTCACTCCCAGTCAGTCCCATCGCTTTCCTTCATGTTTGACAGCGGCAAAACAAATGCTTGAAAAGCTTGTTGCAGTCGCAACATATCCAAATGCACTGCTGCCATTGTATCATCTCCATAGTAACCGCCTCGTCTCCTCCACGTTGTGCGTTCACTATCAAAATCCTTGTCTAAACTTTCACGGGACCGCAGACAGCACACATACATCACAGCTAGTGTTTAATTGTCACCCTGCATGCTGCGAATGAGACACAAAAAGCTGCGTTTATACAAAGAATACCTAACATTCACTTAAAAAAACATTGTATAGTACAAATGTGATTAGAATTTGAAGTGCTTAATAGGCTACGAATCTGAAAATGGCAAATTATGCTGAACACTTATATGATGAAAGTAAATGTTCATAAATGTTTTTACTGATATAAAAAGGTCACTTATATAGATATATGACAATATATATGACAAAAATGGCAATTTTCATATATTTAAAATTTTTTTAAACACTTGTGGAATTTAAATTTGTACAGAAATGCTCAAATACATGAACTCTAATTGTTTTTGTTCGTATATGGCCATATACCAGATTTAAATATCAGACAATGTAATAATGACAACAGGCCTAATTATTGAATCCTCATTTGTGTTTTTAGTTTACAGATTTATTGTACATCTATTTTAACCTTAGATAAGTTTTCTTGCATTGTCTTGCATTGAAAATTCTAATACAAAAATAATTAAGTGTCTTTCAATACCCACAGGTTTCACCTAAATGTATGGTATTTTTTTTTTTGCTTGCTAACTGCATATTCAGTTATTATGCACTAAAATATTACATGTAATTGCATTTACAATGTAATTAACACAATTACAGAGGTATATAATGATGATTTGTGAGATTTCACTGCAAAACAACCCCAAAAAATGATGAAAATTGCATTGCAAAATTTGAGAAAAGACGCAGCAAATTCAGTCATTTTGGACCGCAAAAATCAGGAAAAAGTGCCCCGAAATCCTGGTGGGACTGATTATTTCATTTTTTATTTTTTTTATTTTTTCCCCTTTTTTCACCCAATTTGGAATGCCCAATTCCCAGTGCGCTTTTAAGTCCTCGTGGTCGCGTAGTGATTCGCCTCAATCCGGGTGGCGGAGGATGAATCCCAGTTGCCTCCGCGTCTGAGACCATCAACCCGCGCATCTTATCACGTGGCTTGATGAGCGCGTTGCCACGGAGACATAGCGCGTGTGGAGGCTTCACGCCATCCACCACGGCATCCGCGCTCAACTCACCACGTGCCCCACCGAGAACGAACCACATTATAGCGACCACGAGGAGGTTACCCCATGTGACTCTACCCTCCCTAGCATCCGGGCCAATTTGGTTGCTTAGGAGGACTGGCTGGAGTCACTCAGCATGCCCTGGGATTCAAACTAGCAAACTCCAGGGGTGGTAGCCAGTGTCTTTTACCACTGAGCTGGTGGGACTGATTATTAATGTACTACAGCAAACAGATAACGTTACTGCAAAAGTTATCATTGATAATTAATGTTAATCTAACGTTAGCTAAGTTAGGTAACGTTAACGTTAGCTAACAATGTTAGCTGTCAGCCTCCTCGTTTATGTCGACTGACTGCTTGTCATGAAAAGTAATGTATAACGTAGTATGTAACGTTATATCTAGCTAGCTAATGTTAGCTAATTATCTAACGTTAACATTATTACCAACGGCTCTGACAACGTAACTATTTTCAGCATCTGAGCAGCAAGTTGGCTCATCATGTAACATTTGTAATGCTATTTGTAATGTTAAAGCTAGGGTGTGCAATTTTTTCCAGAAAATGTTTTTGTTATACTGGTTGAAAGTCTCTTCACATCCTGATAGCAATCAATAATTTAAGTGGTCTAAATGTGTATATATATATATATATATATCTTCTGTGGAAGGGACAGGACTAAAAAATTATCAACCAATCATTGCATTCGGTCCGAATGTAATGATAGGATGTCCTTCCTGTCTGTCAATCTATATTTGCATACCGCCGCTCAACTTGTTTGCGCAGACAATCACATGTCATCAGCGCGGGTTCCTTGACGCTGTGCAGAGCGAGCGTGAGAATGGAAGGCGAACCGCAGCTACCTTATGTTCCTCCTGAACCACCAGTAAAAGGAAACAAGAAAAGAAAGACCGTGTTAGAAATTTCTACAACAAAAAAACGTCTGGATCAAGAGTGTGCTAAAAGCACGTGTGTTCATGTGTGATAGAGGAGGCGTGGCTTTGGAGACACCTCTGAAGCGAGGGCGGGCTCTATGCTTTCAAAGCTAGCTTGCTAACTGCTAGCCTCTCTGGATTACACACCCTAATCAAGGGTTTAACTAATCAAGCTGAAGTAATGCTACTGTTTTAACTCTGTCTCATTTACCATGCTTTGTGGGTGTGACTTTTTTGCCATGTCATCACCATTCATACAACCAATGTGTTTATGATTAAATTACTACTAGAGCACAGAACTGTTTACAACAGCATAAAGTTCTTCATAGATCTAGCCTCTTAATTTTGCTCTCGAAGTGCACCAGATTGATGCATTTAACTTTAAAATGTACAACATTTTCTAACGGGGGACATGCCCCCAGACCCCCCTACAGGGTTCAAGATCCACCCACCAAAGTCTCACAAAATCCTGTGGGAAACACTACTTTCCCCCAATGCCACAACACATGCATCCATTCAGGAATGTGTGTCTGAGAAAGACAGAGTGTGTGTGTGTGTGTGTACTCCTCCAGCTGCACAAGAGAAAGGAGGAGGTTTTGTCCAGTGTGCTTGACATGACACTGTGACTAATGATATAAAGATAATCTTAATGTTTTGACTAGAACTCTGTTCCACAACACACTTCATGGAAAAACAGATTCAGCACAAACGTCTTCTCTTGGACGGTTAGTGCATTTACTGACAATTTATGCATTTATATGCCCAATTTTACAATGATTATTTTTATAAGCCTAAATGATGCTTAATATGCTTAAATGGTTTTCTTTTATCAGGAAAAGGTCATCAATGATTTAAGCAAAAACTGATTAGCAAACATAGATTTTGTGACTTTTTTCATTTGATGTCAAAACTACAGAAAAATAATTTCAAATTAATCATTATTTTCTTGATTTGTCATATTTTTTGAATGACGTAATGCACACAATTACATGCACACCACTAAAATGTTGATAATAACTACCAAAATAAGCTTTTTTTTTTTTCCTTTTCTCCCCAATTTGGAATGCCCAATTCCCAATGCGCTCTTAAGTCCTCATGGTGGCATAGTGACTCGCCTCAATCCAGGTGGTGGAGGACAAATCTCAGTTGCCTCCGCATCTGAGACCGTCAATCCACGCATCTTATCACGTGGCTTGTTGAGCATGTTACCGCAGAGACATAGCTCGTGTGGAGGCTTCACGCTATTCTCCGCGGCATCCACACACATCTCACCATGCACCCCACCGAGAGCGAGAACCACATTATAGCAACCACAAGGAGGTTACCCCATGTGACTCTACCCTCCCTAGCAACCGGGCCAATTTGGTTGCTTAGGAGACCTGGCTGGAGTCACTCAGCATGCCCTGGATTCGAACTCATGACTCAAGGCAAAAATAAGCTTATTAAAAAAATTTGCCAATGCAAGAAAACCGTTTTACGTGAGACTTTATTTCTTTGGATTATTCTCTGCTTTTGACGCCAAAACGTGAAAAGTCATGCGCACAACAGAACGCTGCTAAAAGTTTTTACATGTGACGCAAAATCAAATGATAGCCAAAAATCTGTGTGTACCGATCAGTTTATGCTTACACATACGCTTAACTTTCTCTGATAAAGGAACACTTTTTAAGGTGTTCACATGACCTTATACACGTTATATCAGCTTATTAAGCATAATTAGTGCAAGAATATGCATGTAAACATGCTTACTGAGATATTTGATGGGTCCAACTAAATTAAAGCACTTACATTCTGTCACAGGAATGTTGTAAACACCAGTGATGAAACAATAGTTACTAAACACTAAGTGAAAGCAGCTCACAAATAATTGTAAATGTGGAACCCCAACTTGAACTTCAAGTGTTTGACCTACTAATCAAATCACCCGGTTGCACAATCAATACCCCAAAATAATTCATGAGGAACCTATGAGGTGGAGTTGATCCAAATTTAAACACTCTTGCAGCTCTGGTACATGCTGTGGGGGAAGCAAGAGGCTATGCGCAGGAACTTATACAACGGTTACAGCCCAGCGGGGAGTGCACAGAGTACAGTGCAATGTATTCAGATGAACAAGGGCTGAACACTTCTCCTTGGGTCTGAAAATCTTTCTTCTGGAATCTCACTAAGCAAGAAGGTAAAACAGCCCTGTGAATCTCATCTTAACTACATGTTCCTCTCTGACTTAAGTGATTTACAAGGTCCATTTTCTTCTCGGATATGGAAAACACTACGTTTGCTGTATTTCTTTTTTTAACTTAGAGTTTTTTATTTGCTATTTCAAACTAAATACAATACCTTATTACATGGACAGAAACTGAACCCTTGCATGACAAATGGACGATTTCCTGGAATTACTGACACTGGGAAATTAGAGTAAAATGAGATTTCTAACATCAGAGTATATCATGTAATCAAATATTCCAGCAGATGGACAATGCAATTCTCCTCTACCTCACAGGAACAGTTAATGATTCATATCTATTCTAATCTACTCATATCTTCAAAACAGCGATTCATCTCTCGTCTAGAGGCCCTATACTACTTCGCCGTCTACATACACGAGTCAGTGGGCTGGATCTTCACAGCAACAAGAAAACTCTCCGCTCCCCTGCAGTGCTCCGGCAAACAATACTCCGCCTCGCCGCTTAACGCTTCGTTGGTGAATGGGCCACTTCATCATCCTGATTCCCCGCAGCACTTCGGCAGGAGTTTTGTATCCTTATAAGCTATTGTATTTGTGTGTATATATATAAAAAAAGAGCAGCTTACTTGTTCGCATCTTTTTAAAGATGCCGTTCCTTAAGTGTTCCTTGTGCGAGGGACACATTCCACTGTCAGATCAGCATGAGAGCTACATTCGCTGTCTGGGCCGCAGCCACGCAGAGTCAGCTCTTATGGAGACAGACTGCCCTCACTGTGAGGGCATGAGTCTCAAGATGCTTCGCTCGTGAAACGCCCTCATTCAGAGGGACGATTCAGCCTCCCGCTCTCTCTCACCCGCCTCTTCTGTGACTTCCGAGGGATCACACGAAGAGGTCGAGCAGGATGAATTATAGGTGGATCTTGTGCCAGCACACGCCCCACGAACCTCTCAATCTCCATGTACTGCATCTATGCCGATACGCACAGTACATGCGTGACAAGCTTCGGCCCTCGTTTGGCAGGTCTGACGCTGGGGATGATGATGTTATTTCTCTTGCTGCATCTGGCGAGTGGTCAGTGGATGACGCTTCCGCCCCTTCCCCCAGAGAGGGCGAGGAGCGTGCACTCGCCACTGACAAGGAGATTCTTCGCGTCATTTCAAGGGCGGTCAAAGAGCTCGGTCTCGAGTGGTCTTCTCCAGAAGAATCCTGAACAATCTCGCCTTGATGAATGGTTCCTGAAGTCCGGACGCGGTCAAGCAACCACGTTACGCAGATCTGCCCTGTTCTTCCCGGAGGTTCATAACGAACTGTCAAAATCCTGGCACGCGTCCTATTAAGCTCGCTCGCACAGCAATTCCACTCTCCTCACTAAAGTGGACCACGGGGAAGACAAATTTTATGCCCAACTACCCCCTGTAGAAGAGGTGGTAGCTGCATATCTCTGCCTGGCGAGTAGCAGGGCGTGGGATACTGTTATCCTTCCAAGCCACTTCGACTGACATCTGCACTGACTGGAAAAGCATACTCAGCAGCGGGCCAAGCTGGTTCAGCACTCCACGCAATGACAGTGCTCCAAGTTTTCCAAGCTAAGCTCCTCAAGCAAATGGACGAGCAAGGCTAAGATCCAGAGACATTCAAAGAGCTCCGCACCACTATGGACTTAGCACTGCGTGCCACGAATGTCACTGCGCAGGCCTTTGGCAAGTCAATGGGCAACCTGGTGGTTTTGGATTGTAACATCTGGCTGACCCTTACGGAAATGTGTGATGTGGAAAAAGCCTCTCTATTTGATGCTCTGGTGTCTCCAGCCGGCCTTTTCGGAGGCTCTGTGGATAGATTTGCTGAGTGTTACGTCACGACTCAGCAACACTTACAGGCTGAGACATTTTATGTCAAAACGGAGCAATACTTCATCACAACCGGCCCGCTCCCGCTCTGTCTCGGGCCAGCATCTGGCTAAAAACACCACACCTGCTGCCTCAACGGTGCCACAAGTCACAATCAGTAAAGCCACGCAAGCCGCGCGGATGGGAAAAACCCCCCCACTCAGCAAAAGTGTTCCTGACAGACACAGCCCTATGAAGCAGAATGCAGAGCTCGCCGTTCCTTCCGGACCTGACTCGAAGAAGGCTAGATTAGAGACACACAATGCTGTTCCCCTCCTCACTGCTGTTTGTCAGGAAAGGAACACTGTTGTTCAAAATGTTGCTTCTGTGTCTCACATTCAGCACATGCACTAAAGAATGCAAAAAAGAGTACAGCACTCGTTGCACATGCACGAGACACTCACACATTCTCAATAAAGGGCTATTTTCCTCTTCAAAGCCCAGACATTATGCACAACTGCTTCCCAATGGTTAGCGGCGCATTATATCTTACAATGAACAAACTAAATTGCCCTGTGTTCTGGGCGAGCCCTTATGGGCTTTTCCGAATGGGTGCTAAAAATGATCGAACATGGGTATATGATCCAATTTGCATGTCGGCTGCCTCGCTTCAACAGTGTTTTGTCTTCCACGGTTCCGTCCGAAGACGCGGCGGTGTTATGAGCCTAAATACACAATCTTCTCGCGAAGAACGCGATAGAGGTTTTTCCAAATTGTCAAACCCACAAAGGGTTTTACAGCCACTATTTTCTTGTCCTAAAGAAAGACGGCGGGCTTCGGCCAATTTTAGATCTAAGACATTTGAATCGTGCACTTGCAAAGTGCCAGTTCAAAATGATTACACAGAAATGGATCTTATCGTACGTCCGCCCCAGCGATTGGTTTGCGTCGATACATCTGAAAGACGCGCAATTTCATCTTCAAATTGTACAATATCACAGGATGTTTTTGAGATTCGCGTTCGAGGGAACTGCGTATCAATTCAAAGTCCTGCCCTACTGATTGTCCCTGGCTCCTTGCACGTTCACAAAGTGCATCTATGTGGCACTCGCCCCTCTGAAACTGAGCGGCATGCACATGAGACCTCTCCAGTGCTGGATCAAGCGCCATGTGCCACGACATGTTTGGTGCCAAGGGCACATCCCCATCACTATATCTTCACCGCTGTCTAGCTGCTCTAGCACCTTTGACAGCTCCTGCCTTTTACCAGCAAGGTGTCATGCTAGGGCAGATTTTCAGGTGGAAAGTGGTGACCAAGGATGCTTCCAACACAGGTTGGGGGGGCGGTGTGCGACAGGCGCCTGGCTTTCGGCACCTGGACAGGTGCGATGAGGGCGTGGCACATCAACCGCCTGGAGCTGTCGACTGTTTTCCTAGCCTTGGCTTTTCAGTCAGAAATAGCTAATTATCATGTTCTGATTCGATCAGAAAACACGACAATTGTGGCATACATAAACCGTCAAAGCGGAATTCGTTCACTGCCATTGATGAGACTGGCGCATCACCTCCTCCTGAGGAGCAAACATCATCTCCTCTCCCTGCGAGCGACATATGTCCCTGGCCATCTGAATTACGGTGCAGACCTACTATCACACCAAGGGGCGATACCAGGCAAATGGAGACATCATCCTCAGACTGTCCTAAGGATTTGGGAAATATTCAGCAAAGCGGAGATCGATCAATTTGCCTCTGTCGAGAACGCCCACTGTCCCCTCTGGTACTCCAAGTCCCAAGCTCCACTGGGAGTGCATGTAATGGCCCACAATTGGCCTGCGAAACATAAATCTGTGTTTCCCCCTGTGTGCCTCCTTCACTCTGTCATATGCAAAGTCAGAGAGGACAAGAAAACGATTCTATTGGTTGTGCCGAAGTGGCTCAATCAGTCACGGTTTCCAGAAATGATAGAAATTTTGGACGGCCCACCATGGGAAATACCGCTGAGGAGGGATCTCCTCTCTCAGGCGCAGGGCACAATTTGGCATCCCCAGCCCAAGCTGTGGAACCTGCATGTGTGGCCCCTGAACAGAGCGCACTAAATGCGCCAGAACTGACTCATTCAGTTATGAACACCATTTTACAGGCCAGAGTGCCGTCTACAAGACGCCTTTACACACTGAAATGGAATGTGTTTACTGATTGGTGATTTTCACACAGCAAAGACCCAGCGAACTGCCCCATACCAGAAATTCTTACATTTCTTCAAGAGCGATTGGACGCAGTGCTCACTCCGTCAACACTCAAAGTTTATATGGCGACTATATCTGTGTATCATGCACCCGAAGCCAGCGCCTCTATTGGCAAACATGATTTAATCATAAAGATCCTTAGGGGAGCAAGGCGGCTAAATACCCCTCGCCCAGCCACAGTCCCGACTTGGGACCTAACTTTGGTTCTAAAAGTGCTCGCAGGGCGCCCCCTTCGAGCCGCTAGACTCTGTATTTATGTAACTTTCTATTAAGGCCACATTACTGCTGGCTCTGGCCTCAGTAAAATGGGTCAGTGATTTACAAGCATTGTCAGTCGACAATTCATGTCAGGTAGTTCACCTTCAAGCCTTTTCCCCTCCTCCATTTAATTCATATGAGGAACAGTCCTTGTATTTGTTATGCCTGGTGCGAGCGCTGCACACATACGTTGAGCACACCTGCCAACGTTCAGACTGTCTGACCAACTCTCTGTGTCCTATGGAGGACGCACGAAAAAATGTCCGTCTCCAGGCAGACTTTCTCACTGGATCATTGATGCAACCGCCCTGGCTTACAAGTCACAGGGTACGAATTGCCCAATTGGTGTTAAAGCACACTCAACTAGAGGCATGGCCTCTTCATGGGCATGAATGAATGGTGTGTCCTTACAAGACATATGTTTTGCAGCAGGGTGGTCTTCTCAAATCACATTTGCAAGGTTTTACAACCTAGATGTAACATCTCTCACATCGCAAGTCCTCTCTGTCTAGAGCACTTGCTATTTATTTGGCCAAACATATATTTATGCCCCTCTTTTTAAGTACGGGCTCTCTGTCATTTTACACAACTGCTTGCACTCGGATCGTTGTGTTCCCAAAGTCACAAGCACTTCATTATAAATAAAATGTCCTTCCCGACTGGGTTCCATACTATATGACTATATTTTATATATCTATTCTGAGTGTTCCCCTCCTGAAGAATGATGTTTGCATGCCCGCTTTTATACCAGACAGCTTTGTGCCTAAAAGGGCGGGGCTTAAACACCATAGCCACTATTAGAATTGCCGTTATTATAGAAGGGTTTCGACTAGGTAGTTTAGAAGGACACTCCCCATAGCGTCAGCTTAGCGATGCAATGTCTCGTTCCCTTTGTCTCAGGGAACCGAGGTTACATACGTAACCAAGACAATTTCTAACATCAGAGTATATCATGTAATAAAATATTCCAGCAGATGGACAATGCATTTCTCCTCTACCTCACAGGAACAGTTAATGATTCATATCTAATCCAGAGCTTTTCTTCACATTGCCAGCTCATCAACAACCCCATTTATAATCACTTCAATGTTCTGCACTTTTGAACCATCTAAATCCACTGCAATTCTCAGGTTACAGAGCAGCCTGGTAGGAAAAACATAATTAGCCCAGAGTGAGTATCCTTTTGTTCTATATATCTTACATATTGACGAAAACACTCTCATCAAACGTCAGTGCTCTGGCCATTTTGCGACTACTTTTGATGCCGTGGAAAGGAGTCTGCCTGGCAGCATGCGATGGGGTGCACCTGTAGCCAGTTATGCCTGTCATCACTGCACTAACACTTCATCGCAATACAAAAAGCCAGAATAGAGCTTTTTTCTTGGTCAGTCTTTGTATGTGTGTTAGTGTGCATTCATTTTTCTGTGTTTTCACAATTCCATACGAGACTGCATCAAAACCACCACTTAAACGGCAGTTGCCAGGACACTGGAAACTTCTCTTATTCCCCTCATTTATGTTAAAGGTAACCTGAACAATACAAAAATACTCTGTGTTTCCTGCACTGCCGTTCACCTGTGCCCTTGAATGTTGAGGGCAAAACTATTCCCAAACAATTAACTCTTATGTGCTGATTCTTTTGAATATTCACTGCAAAACATACAGCACAACCAGTGGAGCCTTATTCCTGAACAAATTATTTTTATAAGCCGGTTCTTTTGAATTGACAGTGCGAAACATAAGGCGCAATGTGTAGATACACATGAGATTTTGTTTTTTGGTAATTAGTCGTTTTTTTATAAATAATAATGCATTAACAAAATATTTTAATTAATACATTTGTGTAATCATCTTTTGCAAGAATCAGTTTTGTTAATGTGGAATGATCTCATAATTTCGTAACAGACAGCTGAGGGAAGTAAATGTAATAATAATTGCATTTTTCATTTCCAAATACTTCTTCCTCAAAAGTCCTAAAAGAATCGTATATAGAACCATTAAGGAACAAGGATCGAAACCAGAATCGCTAAATTCCTTACGATTCCCTTCCCTATTCTCCTTTATTATAAGCTTATTTTGTAGGGCTGAACAATTAATCGAAATAAAATCAAAATCGTGATCTGACCCAGTGCAATTATCAAACCACGACTGCTGTGATTTAATGTGAAATAAATAAATAATTCTGAATGCACTGCCTGCTGTGCTGTGCACATAATCGGACACATAATTAAATCACAGCACTCGCAGTTTTTACGGTTTTGTCTGAAGTGTGTAGTACTTTCTTCAATACAAGTAAAAGGGGTCAGTGTATTACATGTGTGTTTTCAGAGCAGTTCTGTGCTCAATACACCGAATTCTATCGATCTGATACCCTAAGTGACAGATGTGTTTTGAGTTCAGTTCGGTGTGCTAACATGCGCTGAGCGCATTATATTTAAAGCGCTCCAGATTCACTTTAATTGCACATTTGCATTATTTCACATACGTTTGGCTGCTACAATTTACCATACAAATCTAAAATAACCCCATGACATAGGTTTTTTTGTGGACAGAAAGGGAGATGAGAGCATTTCGCTGCAGTAAAAGGCTTTTGTCAATTTAACTACAAACTACAAAAAAATGTCAGTTCCTTTAGTTTTCTGCAGAAATAAAAGCTTCCTCCAAAATAAAGGCTTGAGAGTTTAACACTTTGAATAACAATGCCACGAACAAGTTAAGAATTACTAAATAAATAAATTACAATTTAATAATAATAATAATAATAATAATTATTATTCTAAAACAATAATAGATTTCTGTAACATTTCTTAACATAAATTATTATTATAATTATATAAAATAATATCATATTCAAGTTGACTGGATTTCAAAAAAATTATGATAAAAAGTGAGCTGACCCTTTCACAAATTGGACAAAAAATTTACAGACATATGCAATGTGAGTGTGATGTTTTTTCCCTCTGTTTCACTGCTTTATATAAAGTATTTATTTAGTTTGGTTGTTTTTAACAGGACTCAAGTGTGAAATCCCCTTTGGTAAAAAAGGAATCACTTACACTTTTTTTTTTTTTTTTTTAATGTATATCATATTGCAGTTCAAATCGAAATCAGATTGTTTGTCCAAATCTACTATTGTATTTGCGTGAACATGTCCAGTACAGCCTTTTTTTTAATCTTCTTTATTTTTATTTGTTTGCATTTTGCCAATTAGCACAATCCCAATACTACAGCCTTAAGTGGACAGCTCAAGAGATGGCCTTGCACATTTTTGGCTGAGTGCTAGTTTTTGTGTGAGAGCCATCTTGTCCACCCTGAGGCCGACCACCTCCACTGGGGTGAAGAATTTGACGAAGTGCAGAGTTATGTAACATCAGCTTGAGTATGTAGTCCCTGCACTGTGAAAAACTTGGAGCTTTTAGAGAGACTGCTGAGAGGCAGGGTCTCAGCTGCTGAGTATGAAAAAGACTTAGATAAAGCATGAGCAGGCCCACTAGGAATCCTTGTGCACAGAATTCCGCAGAAAGCTCTGCAGATTTCTCTAGAATTGTCATTCTACACAAGCGAAAGTTCTGCCCACCATACATGTTTGATTATTAAAGATTTTGGCTAATTTGATAATGGTTTTAGCTACTAATAAGACTGTAGTACTCAGGTCCATTTAACACATTTGACCATGCGTAGATCTATTCAGCGGAATTCCACAGATTTCCCCCCAAAATTAGTACGCAAATAATAGAACGCAAAAGCCAGGTTTTGGAAGTAAAAATTCCATTATTTTTTTTCCATAGGGGAATTGATTATTAACCATAAATTATAAACCTCCTTATAACAGCAGAAAAAAACATATACATTTTCATTGTGCTCTATTCTGTCTGAGCCTGTAAAAGTAATAAAATCTGAATAATCAAGTGGTCTGCCTTCATGATATGTTTAATAATAACACCTCACATTAAAATCAAACATAACTTTACAGAGGGGCTTACAAGTAAACAAATTATGCTGATGGATCAATGCCAGTGAAGAACTGTCATCAATTATCCATGGGAAGGGGTCCAGAGTGATTACGGTGTACACCAAATCAATATGTAAGTCCAAGTGGTTGTTTGATTAGGTTGTCTGACCATTCAGTGCTTTCCTATGCAATTAGTTAGATAAATAAGGTACAATGGGGTTAAAGGCACACCTTTGCTTTTTTATGATTGAAAAAATATGCATGGATACAAAAACGGAGGGGAAAGGATACAGTGACACCTGGGACGGAGAGGTGCGGCTGTGAGTGGGGTGGCCAGGCTTAGCTCCGCTCCTGCCCCACACTAGGGGTAAAAGGCCCCCCACACTTGAGGTAAAGGGCCACCCACCCTTGGGGTAAAAGGCCACAATGTTTGGGGTAAAAGGCCCTCACACTATGGGTAAAAGGCCCCCAAATCAGGGGTAAAAGGCCCCCAGGGGGTTATGGTTATATCGTGTAAATATATGGACAATAGTTATAGGGAAAATTTGTAAACTTAGGCAAATACATTTGCGGCAGCAAGTGTTTTTTGAGTAACAAATTAAGATTGTTACATTCACAAAATAACCACTTCAGAAAAGGGTTAACCATTTTCTGTTAATTTCAATCACATTTGGCATTTCATAACATCTCAAAGTATTCTATAGACCAGGGGCTGGCAGCCTATGGCACATGTGCCAGCATTGGCATGTGGAGGGGTAATCAGTGGCATGCCAGCAACGGTGAGAGAGAAGTAGACTATTTTATTTATATAAATTACGCACCTGCATTCCAGTCTACATCTTGATGTAATCCTTCCTCATGATCATGCAGCGTGTTGTAATCCTTCCTCATGACTCATGAGCTGAATGGGAGGCTAAACAAAATATTAAAAACTGACCATACTGCAGTATACCCAACAGACTCGTGCAGCGTGTGAAAGCCATTTGCGCATCACGAGCCGGCAACGCTTCACTTTCAGTTAATCGCGTGAGTAAACGTGCCAGCTTTGCTTCGGTTAGGCTGCGCGGATGACAGTCTACATTGTTTCATTTGTTTCTTTTTGCTTTCAGAACAACACGTGATGTAATAAGGAAAACACCACTATTAATCCTTGAGATTTCCAAGCCAGCATACAAGTACACCTCCTTAAACCCTAGTCACACTCAAAATGACATTCAATGATTAAAAGAGAAAACATAAACCCTCATCGTGGGGTTCAAAAATCGGAGTCTATTCAAAATCTAAATTAAACCTGGAAATAAAGTTTTAGGATTTTTCAGGTGCGATTCACCGAAAAGAGCTAAATAGTTGATCGGCTTTTGATGTGCGAATGGCTTGCACACGCAGCGTGAGTCTCCTCGCACTTTAATAGTGTTTAGTCTCCCATTCAGCTGATGAAAAAATGCTGCTTGATCATGAGGAAGGATTACATCAAGATGTAGAGTGGAATGCAGGTGCGAAATAAAATAGCCTGCTACTCTCTCGCTGTTGCTTACGTGCTAGTGATTACCCAGCTCTGTGTGAATTAGTAAAATGTAGTATGACATAATATACGTAATTTACGATCAGTAATCAAATAAGCAAATTTGAGACATTAACTGTTAACTCATTTTGTACAAAAGGACTGGCTTTCTTTCATTAAAGCACTTTCACATGATGCTCTGTGAAAATTCACATGCAAGATCGCAGCCATTGACCAGGAAAAGAAAAAATGGCATTCAATGTCAAAAGGTCGCCGACCCCTGCTATAGACAAATGAATCACTATTGTGATTGGATCAGTCAATGTGAGCCCATTTTGAACACGCTTCATAACAAATCTATTCGCCCCACTTAAGAAAAACAATGTGAGGCCTTAGGCCCTGGAACAGGGGGGCTTTTTACCTTGTCCTTTCACTTATTGGACAGTTATTTAAAAAAACTTTTCTTTTAATCACTTTGAACAATTTTTTCCTTTTGCAACATTTTAAAAATGTATATTAAATCAAATGACCTCAAACTTTAGACATTCAAATGATCTCATGGATCAGGAATATTTTGCAGTGTATAGTGACAGGTGTTTAGGAAAGTATTTATTTTACCCCGGGGGCCTTTAGCCCCTTTGTACCCTATATCTTAAATCAATCACATTAGGAGAATGCTGTCTCTCTCTCTCTCTTTATCTAAGCCAGTGTAAAAAAAATAAAAAATAAAAATAAAATAAAAAATAAAAACACAACAGGCTTTCAAACAGGATTTGGCGTAAGAAAGCGCTTTCCAGCATATTTTCCTCACACGCACATCGAAATTACTCTCTTTAATACCGGGCGAAAGAGTTGTCCAAGCCTCAGGGAAAGTGATCTTAACCGACCAGGAACACTGGAGAATATAGGTTAGCGGGTTAGGAGTGTCAGACCCTTTTTCCGAGCCCAACTGAAACTCGTCAAGCGGCCGGATCCATAATCGTACCTGCCTCCGTCCTCTGGTTACGTAACCGGTCAACGAGACAGTGGCGTGTCAGCGGAGAGAAAACGCACCAATCGTGTCAACACACAGGGAAACACTGCCCTACTCTCTTTAAAGAAAGGCTTCTCTGCTGCTGTGGTCAGTCATAAACCCCAATGTGTTTACACAGGCATCAAAGACGTGAAAATATCCCTTCATATCCACTCCTTCTGTGTGTGACTTAACCTGTTACATAACACGCTCCACACACACACACATACACACGCGCGCGCGCGCGCGCAAGCAGAGCTGCTGCCAGAGACACACAGGCAGTGTCTCGAACCCTTGAGGGTTGCCTAGCTAGACAGCATTTTTGGGCGTGTTAAATAAGTGCATGTGATACCCGAAATGTTGTCTAGGTAAACGGCTCACTAGATTTTGAAACAGTCACAGACATTCCTGCCAAATCCAAGCGGACTTGAAATCTGCTCGGAATAAATTGTCAACTATGAGAGTCAACCGACACATTAACCGACATTTTTTGTTGTTGTTGTTGTTGCTTATATCCCCAAACCAGAGCCATACAAAAGGGGTATGTCTGTCCCATGTAAAATAAAAGGCTTTTGCTCTAGTACACACTATGAAATCACCTCTTTGCTATGCTAATATAATCTCTTCCGTGCTACCCTAAAATGGAAGTGACGAATATGAATATTAATACCTTTGACTGACGATATTTTTATGAATATATGGGAATGTCGACTGCACACAATGACAGCAGTAAATAAAGGTGTGACTGTCTTGAAAAAATTGCAACACTGTTTCATAATACTAATAATACATAATGCTAGTAAAAAGCATGTGACTTACATGTCAGAAATGACAGGTAGACAGGAATGCCTGAGCTACATATTTGGACATTATGTCCAAGATTACACAAGTACATTTTCAGTAAGCATGTGCTTGACTATCACCAGGCCTACATATATGTAAAATAACATGATTTTTCATCAGTCAGATTCGTTGTAAATTCAGAGGTAATACGAAACACATAAGTGACACATGCAATGACTTTGGAGTTCAAGATAAAGATGCTTTACACGATCAAATGTATCTCCCGTAACTTGATTAAGCAGGGATATCATTCACAATCAAGCTTTTTCTTTTCTTGAAGCTTACCCTTGTTGGTACTTGAGCAACTCCGCCGCCTAACTGGTGCTGGTTTCTCGGTTTCAGCCTCGCTGTCCGGTTTCACCGAGCTGTCCTGCACCGAAGTGCCCGCTTCAGAAGCGCTCTTGCCCGGCTCCGTGACGGACTCTGGCGGCGACTCCATATTTATCTACGGATATCAGTTACTGTTACAGAATGGGATCGTTTTGTAGAAAAATTGCGATTCCTTTTACATCGTCTATTGGTGCGGGTTGCACTAGAGTCTCTGTGAGATCTGTGAGTGTTCATGGGAGCGGGTGTGGCCCTTCTGTCCACAGACAGCGCTGTTGAGCGCGAGTCATGGTCACAGTCACACCATAAAATACACCGCGTCTAAAATTGAACGATTGAGTTAATCTATAAAAATCATAAATGTCGTTGGCAGATAAAGCTCTGATACACACTATTCCCATTATGTGCCAATCGCCAGGGTTCGAGCACGATTTGGGTGTGCTTAAGTCTATAAATCAAGTTAAATAATAATATTTGCAGATAATTTATTCTGCAAATAAATGTATGCAGAACGTTGACTGAATGCTCTGTCAAAAAGCTTTGTGTGTATGGTATTTGTTGTTTTGATGAACATTTGCAATCGTTTGTCAAATGTTTGTGGCTGCATGCAGTAGATAGCCATTATTAGTTAATGGGCTGATTTACTCAGTTATTCATAGGTTGTCTAGTCAAGACTTGTATTTTCTTTCATGCACACAGCACAGCATGTTCGGCATGTGATGAGTGAAAATGCTGCTGACGTACTTCCGCTAAACTCCCTCCCATTGAATCTGCACGCGGTGTCATGCGTGGACTCTGTTGTTCAGTAATAGAGGGAATATGTATCCAGCAGTGCAGGATATTGACAAAACTTTCATTTGGTATCCTGCTGCTACTGCCGTTTCAGTCAACCTACTCGCATTGTGCTTGCTCTGTAGGACAATAGCTAGAGGCATTGCCCTTACATGCATGCATGCATGCATGTATGCATTCACCCACACACCAGTGACATTTTCACATTAGGATTTGCATGGCTGAACTGCCTAGACTGTAGTGGTAAACTCTGTCTTGACAGTGTTCTGTTTTGGCCACTTCATTCTCTGATGTATTGTTATTTTTATTATTCACTAAACACAGCAATGCTCAAGCAAAATACAGTTAAACTGAAATGTAATATAATGCAATACTGTCAGTTTTCATGTAGAGCAGTGGTTCTCAACCAGGGGGGCCTCATTGAAATTCCAAGGAGGGCTCATGAGTCATGACTTAAAATTATGTTAAATAAGGTATTAAGCAATCATATAATAATCAAACTTAATTTAATAAATCTAAAAATGATAAAACCCACTACAATCAAGATGTACTGTACAATATTTAAACTGACATATTTCTTAATTTAAACAACTCCCTTCAACAACTGTTTTTAATTGAAGAACATACAGTTCTTGAAACCTCTAGAATCACAAAATTAATTGCAATAAATTACTCATAATTTTTTTTTTTTTTTTTTTAAAGAAATCGCTGAACATCTGAAATCCACCTCCAGTTTGCGTCAGAGTTCTGTTGGTGTTTATATTGTGGAAATGACCATCTGACTGCTCATTTTCCAGCTTATTACAAGACTACTTGCAAAATAAATACATAAATTGACATGAAATATTGATTTGCATTGAAGTTATGTTATTATGTGAGAAGAAAGAAATCGCTGAACAGCTGATTTGCACCTCCAGTTTACGTTGGAGTTCTGGTGGTGTTTATTTTGTGAAAGTGACTGCTCATTATCCAGCTTATTACAAAACTACTTGCCAAATAAATAAATGGACATGAAACATTGATATGAGTTTAAATTATTTTTATTTACTTCCTTGTAGAGATCGCAGAGTGATTTAGAAGTAGGAAAGATGACTCTCAATATCCAGATAACCAATCTGATAGGAATTAATCCCCAGATGTGCAGTTGTTACTCAGAAATATCAGCCCGCTAGATGGCGCCAATGAGCAATCAGAATAGAGTATTCCAGAGAGCCATGTAATAAACCTGTAATAGCTTCCACACTGCAGAGCAGATTTAAAGGAATAGTCTGGGGTCAATACAAGTTATGCTCAATCGACAGCATTTGTGGCATAATATTATCACAAACATTTATTTATTTTGTCCCTCCTATTCTTTACAAAAAAAATAAAAGCAAAAATAATAGTGTGGGACTTACAGTGGCAGTGAATGGGGCCAATCCGTAAATGTTAAAATACTTTCAAAAGTATAGCCACAAGATGTAAACAATATGCATGTTAACACGATTTTAGAGCGATAAAATCAGTTACTAACATTTTCTGTGTAAAGTCATATCCAATTATACAACTTTACTGTATAACTTATATACAAATTTGTTGCAATGATGACATAAAGCTGTAATCCCAAATACGACAATTTAAACAACTTTACAGCTCAAATACTACACTAATTTTAACAGAAGAATAAGTGCTTTCATAAAATTATAAGCTTCACATATCTGCCTTTAAAATTGGCCCCATTCACTTCCATTGTAAATGCCTCACTGCAACCTCAATTTTTGCTTTTTTCTTAAAGAAATACATTTCTGTGGTAAATAACATTATGCCACAAATGCAGCCTACTAGCCTAACTTGTACTGAACACATAATAGTCCTTTAAGACATAAGACCGATCATAGATCAAACACTACATAATTTTACTGTGCTGCAGTTATATTTGCAACCTCACCTAAACCTTATGAAAGTGTTGAAGTGCAAGAAATTTTGGATGTCTCCATTATCTAGCACACCAGATTCAAATCATTAGCTCATTAGAAGAGTGCTTCTTAAACTCAATTGGGTGTGAATCCAAAATATGCAGTGCTATGGGTTCCCAGGACATGGATTAGTTCTAGTGTCCAATGAAATCTGTCAATTGTTATGTAAAGGCTGAAATATCTGTGAACAGTATAGTGTTTGTGTTGGTGGTGGATTAATGGAGGTTACCTCACACAGTAATGCAAAACAGTAAAATATTTATGCCATGGGGTGCAAGAACACAGATCTTCTTGAGTAATTATGCCACTTCATACACAATTTGTGTTCCCTTTGTTGAAAAGCATAGCCTGGGTCTGTATGAAGCCACAAGACTGACCTAATTAATTCATATTTTTTACATCTTCTGCTGTGTGCCCGCTGTCTGCACAGTGGCATTGGACTGTGGGTGTGTGTCTGGTCTACTGATGCATAGGAAATAGGAGGACATGGAAAGACCCACAGCAGAGGGCATGAGATAACCAACCTCTTCTTTCCTGCCCACACCAGGCCAAGAGGGTCATCTGCACCCACATACAGGAAGCAGTTACTTAGCAACATAGACAGAATCCATCGCCAGGTGCTGTGACACTACATTTACTTTATATCTTTCTGGAAAAATTGTGGAATATATCGCTGTGACTTTATGTAGGAAGAACTTTCCTTGCCATAGAGACAGACCCCCCCCCCCATATTGGTTACTTCAAACAAACAAGTAACCACAAAGGTTGAGTTAATATCTTATCATAGACTCCACCTTAAGCTGAAGGTGTGGCCTTCCATCTAACAGGTTCTGGAACAGCAGTGACACACATTCATCACTTTCAATATATTGTTATAATACATCATATCTCTACAGTGCATTGCTTATTGCCCAAGTGCAGAAAAAAGGAGGTAAAAGAAAACGAGTTAAGTAGAGAGGAGAGCACAAATTTCATCCAACTATTTTTGTGTGTCATGTGTGGTTTTATGTCATTATTGTGTAAATGCAACAACAGATGATTTAATGTTCTGGCAAGATGATCCTAAAAAGAGAATTCCTCTTTTTTTTTCTCGACAAGATTTGTGGACAAGCTTAACGTTGCACATTTCAGTATTAAACAGTATTACAAGTACAAATTCCATTAACAAAATATCTCAATTCTTCTCTTCCATTATTTCTCAACCCCCAGACCCCAAACAAAACAACAAAACTAAAGGCAAAGTGCTAAAATCCGGTAATGCACCAAAAAAAAAGAAAAAAAAAGAAAAGAAATGCAGTGATACATCCAAAATTTCAATAATACATTTGCCAAAATATATTTTTAAGCACAACATTTACATTGTAAAATCTAAGGGAATTTGGACACACATTTAAGGCAGCAGTGGGTTTACGTGGTTAGACTGACAGATTCAGGTGTTACCCCTTTGGATGAAGCGTTGCGATTTCTGCCGAGCCATCTGATATTGCTGACGTGCAAACTTGGCATTCTCGATTCCCTTTCGCAATTTCTGTGGATTGCAAGGCAAAAGAGGTCAACGAGGCCATAGAATGTTCTTGAAAGAAAATAAAATCCAGTAATTTTATTTGTCATGTATTGTCACTCGAAATGAAAGGTATGTGGGCATGCAAGAGATTAAACTAGAGCAACCTGTGAAACTAGCTGTAAACACAATTTGGCATTTGTGAAATTGCAAGGTAAACATAAAATACCCAGTACTCTCAAAACAGGACGCTGGGCATTTTCCTTACAATTCATAACAAGCTACATATCTTTTTTAAACACCAGTTCTAATATACAATCATTTCTTAAAATAAAGTTACATTTCCTATTATGTGTTTACCTCAGCCATGTGTGCCTCTTTGAAGTGTATCACTCTTACTAGCTCCTGGCCATCCTTTCTAATAATGTTCAGTTTGTTCTGGTCCTGCACCAACACCCAGAGTTGTGACAAGCAATGGCCATTAGTTTATTGTGTATGTCACAGTATCAATTACACATTTATTACAGTGCTGTTACAAAGCATTAGCCTACAAAACATTCAAACGTCAATCTACTAAATCAAGTTAATAGTGTACACACTAATGCTAATAGTAGCATGTACCCGGTAATATATCTTCAAATCTCCTTGCTCTGCACATGGAGGCCTTTGGAAATTCTCAAATTGACATTCCCATTCTTTACTGAAATGTCCAATCAAATTGATCTCCTTAACACACATCACTCTCCTGCATGAAAAACAAATCCACACACACACACACACACATACACACACACACAGAAAGATGCAGTGAAATCTGAGCAAATGGAAACACTGGAACAAATTTAGCAATCATATCGAAAAAAAAATGTTCAGGAATTCTTTAATAATTATTCTGATGAAACATTTTTGGAATACCTGTTGGTGATAATGATATTTGTTTTTCTGTGCCCTGGATACTCATAGTGTTCTCTGAATATCTCGCCATCCAACTGTTTAATCTCAGACCTCTGAAAAACATACACACTCAGTGCAACCAGCACACGGACACACACTGCTGTGGTGACGGTGCCTGAATGCTCTTTCAAAAACTTTCTATAAAAAATGTAAATATTTTCAATTGAACAATCAGCAATCATCCAAAATGTATAAAACTGGCCATGATCAGAGAGGAGTATTGGTTTATTCCAGATCACATGATTATGTGTCAAATCACAGGACCAAAGCAAGCTTTCCATTATAATTACAACACAGTAAAACAACATTAAAACAAACGATTAAAAGACACGTATAAACCAACATGTTATATAAGATATAGGGTATAAAGCATATAGGAATATACATCAGACATTAATTTCAACATGCTCTGTAAAATGCTAATTTAGTTGTGTATAAATAAGTTTGATTATATTAACATTTTCATGTATTCACAATGATTACGCATAAACATTATATTCATAAATATATTTTAAATAGAGTTTAATATGACTAGGGATGCATAAAAATGTATTAAGAGATGTAAAAGTCAAAGAAATTAAAATGAGGTTTAGAGAAATAGACATTAGACTATGCCAGTTCCACATCCTAGTTCCAACAAATAAAATTATTATTTAAATAATAATAATGAACATGTATCTTATTTCTTAAACTACCTTGTTTTCCTAATTGAAATAATATATTTATAAAAGAAATACTTCAAAGAGATACTGACAAATGAGGCTGCAAATGGATATATTTGGTATTAACTGATAAAAAATAAAGGATATACTAATATCTAACTGATATAATAAAAATATATAATACTGGTATAATATTGGTATAATACTGAAATTAGTTTTGGCCAAATTAATAGGCACAAATAAATATACACATTTTTGATAGGAAAATAGCAAAGCTGTAAAGGTGCGTAAGACAAACAACTTCAGATGCAGACTTAGGGTATTAGATAATTTCCTAAAAACACAAAGATGTAACATTCTATTCAGGTTAGACCAGATCAAGCATTAGATTTCCAGTTTGGTTCTTTTGAGTGCTACAGTTCATTGTGTTCTCATTTGTTTTCAATAAAATGGATATATGAGATAATACTCCCATCCCACCTCCCACCCGCATTTTATGCTTCCTCAGGCTGCATTTGGCAAAGGACAGAAAAGGGAGAAAACAAAGACTTATTAAATGACTACAGGACCAGGTTAAGAACAGAAAATAATTTCTTCACAGCAGGGTTGGGGTCAGTTCAACTTTTGAGTACAATTTACAAGTCAGTTTTAATGCAGCACACAACTGCAACTGAAATTTAGACTATTGGATTTAGAATTTGGTACAGTGAATGTGTAAATCCAGTTGAATTAGTAAAACTGACTCCAACCCTAAAACACAATTATTTGGTTACAGTTTCTACCCCCTTTCATTTGGTTGTTAATTGTTGTTTAATTAAAAGGCTTATGTTGATTAAAATCCTTCTCATCAGGGTCTAGTAGTCTGATGCGAGGGGTTGACAGGTGACCTCACCTGAAAGAGGTCATAGCCCTCCGACTCATGGTGGTCATAGGGCCGTATGATGCCATCCTCTCGTATGAGACGCACTGGCCTTAATTTAGTCACCTCCTCAGTCGATTCAGCCACCCTGCAAATCAACAGTCAGAAATAACTTATTAAACAACACATTAAATTATTATCAGACAGATTATGTTCTGGGATCTAGTGGTTTTATATCCAAGTAAAATGCAATGGGCATTGGGTGAGTCATTCTTTAGAACAAGTAGTGAACGAAATCTACTCCATTAAAGTTTATCTGAGCATGCCTGAACAGCTTTGAACAAACGTAATGCATCTCAAGAGTCATTTACACGCATAAACCTATGGCTTACAACAAAGTTTCTTTGTGCCATTGCGTGCAGTTTTTGATTCCTTAAGCCCTCTCTCACCTGTGGTTACTTCTACAGTGTGAGCATGGAAAAACAATGTGATTAGTTTATACAGACAGTGCCAATCAGATCAGGTGTATGCAATGGAGTGCGTAATGAATATATGGGTGATTAAGCAGAATCACTGGGGTGGGGTGGGGGGTCTCAGAGGAGTGTAGTAGCATCACTGTTCCAGCTTGTCGTGAAAGGTATTGGCATGAAAAAAAGGGCAGGAACACTATAAAACACAACATAATGGCCATCTCATATTTCCAGGGCACAATTAATGGCATGGGTGGATAATGTGATTGGTTAGACTGGTCACTAATTGCCACTGAAGTCACGATGCTTCTTTTGCCATTGGCTGGAGAGCACCTTGGTTAAATCAGGTAGAGACATTGCAGTGCTATATTATAGAGTCCAATGCATCAGCAGTGCAGTGAGCTCGTGCAGTATACATGTTCTGACAAGCAGAGCAGTCAGAGAGAGAGAGAGAGAGAGAGAGAGAGAGAGAGAGGCATTAAAAGCACTAAACTGTTCTACTCAGCCCACATGTCCACCAGGATTAATTATTTTTAAGGAATAGTTCACCCAAAAATTCAAATTCTGCCATAATTTACTCACCCTCATGTCATTCCAAACCTGCATGACTTACTTTAATTTGCAGAACACAAAAGATGTTAAAATGAATATCACGGGCTGTCTTTTCAATAAAATGACAGTGAATAGTGCCTCATTTTAAAGCTTAAAAAGGACCCAAAAGTAGTCCTTCTAAAGGCATACAATACGTTTTGGTGAGAAACAACCCAAGAAGTCTGAAATTATTTTTCAGTGAAAGACTGTTGCATGTTCATAAGCGCTATGAAAGAAGCCTGCACACAGTAGCACATGTATTCATGTGAGAACTTTCATTGTTTAGCGCTGAAAAATTATTTAATTTAGGGTTGTTTCTCACCAAAACCTTCGTATGCCTTCAGAAGACTTGGAATTTGATACACCTGCTGCATGGACTACATTTATGATACTCATAAGTTCATAAGTTTCACTGCCACTGTATTGAAAAGACGGCCCACAATATTAATTAAAACATCTTGTGTTATGCATAAGAAAGTTAGATGGGTATGAAACTATATGAGGGTGAGTAAATTATGACAGACTTTTCATTTTTTTTTTGGTTAACTATCCCTTTAATAGTAAAGGATCACTTCCTTTAAACATAGTTATAAGGAGTCCTAGACGTAAGGCACACATTCTGCCTGTTTGAGCATGTGTGTTTGTATATGGATGTGTTTGCATGTGCTTCCATTCCTATCTGCACCATCTCTGCTTCTGTCTGTGCTGCTCTGCTCATTAGACTTACTATTTTCAAGTGAAAAGGAGTGTGGAGATCAGAAGCAATGTTACAATAATGGAAAAATAGGCACATGTTTATTAATCCAGTTATAAGGGGATTCTTGAACTGTAGATTATGGCAGAATTAATGCTCTGCAACACAGCTTACATTCTCAACTTCCCACGATGCAATGCTTACAGTCCAACCATTCACACACCCTGCAGATTAAAAATGAATTCATGCCAACAAATGCACACTTTTTTAGGACCCAGGAGACTAAAAATATCAAGCAAACCCAACTGAAAGTTTGCAGAGGGATCATTCACGGTCATCTCTCTGAGGACATTGACACAAACTTGTTTCATTCACTTATACACACACACAAGCACACACACAAGCACACACACGCACGAACACAAGCACACACACACACACACACACACACACACACACACACATACACACACACATACACACACACACTCTTCAGTCGTACAGCCATTCATACACACATCTGGACACATAGACACTCAAGCATCCAAATACTCACAGAACTAAAAGAACAAACACATCCAGGAATTAACTTATGAAAAACATGAAAGAAAGAGTCAGAAAATTAGTTGACACACAGGAAAACAAAAGTAACACTACAAAAGAAAAAACCATTAAGACAACAAAGACAAAAGAGACACAACATAAGACAATAACACAGACAGGTAAGTCACGTGACATAGCCTACATTAGAAAATAGCCACATACTGTAGATCAAAGGAAAATTACAAAAGTTGATTACAAAATTTGTAATAATTGACAGCCCAAGTGCATACAATACATTCTCACTGTCTTAGCAGGAGTTTGGCGGTTTTTCTAGATTTAAAGGACTATTCCGGGTTCGATACAAGTTAAGCTCAATCGACAGCATTTGTGGCAAAATGTTGATTATAACAAAAATGTATTTTGACTTGCCCCTCCTTTTCTTTTAAAAAAAGCAAAAATCTGGGTTACAATGAGGCACTTACAATGGAAGTGAATGGGGCCAGTCCTTAAACATTAAAATACACACTGTTTCAAAACTATAGCCACAAGACATAAACAATATTTGTGTTAACATGACACTGTGTTAGCATTAGGGGGTCCAATATTACTCACAAGCAAAATCTTTTTTTAGAAGCTGTCAGAATATGTGTGTACATGATTCCCTGTGTGAATGTGCATGTGTACATATGACATTCATGTTTGTGGCTTTATGACCCACCTCTGAATGCCCTGAAAAGTGCTGCTTGCCATGTCTACAATGCCGCCTGTAGGTCTGGCCACCACTCCAACCAGGCCTTTCCCAATGCCCTTAAAGAAGCCTGCTGCCCCCTCTTTCATTGCCCCTAAACCCACGGTGGATTATTACATGTCTTAGAATACATTTATTTATACAGTTTCAGCTGTAAACAGTTGGCAGTATATAATGTTTGTGTATTTTCAATGTCCTATAAATAAAATGTTTAAAGAGCACCTGTTCTGGTTTTTCAAATATTACGTTTCATGTAGTGTGTTATATAGCTGTGTGAATGTAAAATAGTCTGCAAAGTTTCAAAAATCAAAGTGCACGACAAATTGACTCCCAAAAGAAAGAACCGATTCTGAACACCTGAAACGAGTCGTTAGTAATTCCAGACTTACTTCCTGTACTAACCTACATAATTTGGTAATAAAAACCAGCCTCTGGTCTTCACTGGCCGCTTGCGAACAGCTTTGACCCGCCCTCAAACACTACAGAGCGGAAGACCAATCACAACAGACTGGGACATCTGACCAATCAGAGCAGAGTAGGCTCTCTGAAAGGAGGAGTTTAGAATGAATCCTTTAGGACGGATCATTGAACGAGTGGTTTTTGACACTGGGAAAAATAGGTAATGCTGCAATTTAAATTATGAGCAAATTAAAGTGTTTTTTGACCTTGGATGCATGTAAATCTATTGTATGAGACCTTTAAAACAAAATTAGGCACATTTAAAAACCATAATAGGTGCTCTTTAAACAAAAATTTTGTTTGCCACTGTTGCTTATAAAAACAGATCAGATCGTAAACCACCATACCTTCCACTGGTTTGGTCACAATTCCTGTTACTCCACCGACCATTCCCTGAATGGGAAAACAGAGACATGAAGAGATTAAATTCACTTCATACACAAATTAACAGCCTTATCTATAGAGCAAAACATAGAACAGGAAACAAAGCACACTTGGAGCAAGAGCTCCATGAGTTCATGCCATCAGAAAGTTGGATGCTGAGTGAAAAGTGGCCTACATTGTTTGTCTAGATCAAGGTTACTCATTCCTACTCCAGGAAATACACTTTGCCACATTTCCTTTCCAGAGTTTAGTTCCAACCCTGCTCCAAGACACCTGCCTGTACCTTATTTTCACGTGAACCCCAAAACCTTCCCTACATCTGAATATGCCCATTTTCCTCTATAGTATGCCAAACAGGGTTGGGGAATAACGGAATACATGTAACAGGATTACGTATTTAAAATACAAAATATAAGTAACTGTTTTCCACTACAGTTACAATTTAAATCGTTGGTAATCCGAATGCAGTTACATTCAAAAAGTATTTTGATTAATGAAGAGATTACTTTGCATTTTATTGTTATTTGTTTCATGAAGTATTTAGCCTATTCAGTTGGAAAACATTTATCTGTATAAATGATGCAATCAAAAGAAGATAGTTGTGTACACTCTGAGGGGTTCTGAAGCAGGTTTGGAGCAGCAGAAATAGAAATAAACCTTGTGTTAATTGTCATGTGAACATTTAGCTTTATGCTAAGCTTAAATTCTATTTCTAGCTCTTTTACATATTTTTTTTTATCAAGAAAATCCACATTAGTCTCTATTAAGACATTTGATATTAAGGCAATGGTGATATTAAGGCAATGGTGTAATGCAAAAAATTTTGCATTGTTTTCCTGTAGAAATATCTGAAAATCCTTAAAATTAGATAAATTTGCTTTATTTTGTTTTAGAAGCCACACTGCATAAGATGTTTAGACTTTTTTCAGAGAATGTATTTTTAATGTGTATTTTGTCTTACTGTATTGGCAGAGTTTTTTGACTTGTTATTAACTTATTTATAATCAAAACAAGGAGATAAAACTGCCAGTGCTGAAGAAGTAATCCAAAGTATTTAGATTACATTACTGACCTAAAAGTAATCTAACAGAATATGTTATAAATAACAATTTTCTGTAAACCAATTCTGTGATCTGCAGTGGAATACATTTTAAAAGTAACCCTCCCAACCCTGATGCCAAATGCAGTATGTTAGTCGAGTAGTATGTCCAAATCCTCAGTATTCATAAAACAATAGGCAAGAAATACCGGGATGACCTACTGCATCCACTAAGATTCTGAAGTGCACATTCCCTGGACACTTTACTATCCCACAAAGCCACGGGAGCTGAAGAGCCATCAGATTCAAAATGCTGAATTACAATAAAACAGTCTGAAAGCTCTTTTAAACTGTGAGTGCTATACTGTAGATACCAAACAAGGTTGTTCAAATGTACTTGTTTAAAAACACCAGAGTAAATCATTTTTGTGATTGTTGCTACTATGTAATAATTATGTCACAGGACAATGTCCACATTCCCATATGAAATATGCCCAGGAATGTTTTCATATTACTCATCTGCATTCCTCAAGAATGTACTTTATCATCAGACGAGAAGTAAATTCTTCATCAAATGCAGTACATACTCTGAAAAAATGTGAATTCGGATGAAGCTCTAGATATAATTAGAGTTGGAACTAAACTCTGCAGTAAGACTGAGCCTGTTTTTATTAGACAGAAATTGATTCAATGCTGTGTAGGAATTTGTCCTCAGTACCTTGAGAAAACCCATGCCCCCTTTAGCTAGACTTTCTCCAAAATCTTTAGTGGGTCTGTTCATCTCCTCCCTCCTCTTCTGCTGATACTCTTTGTCCATGGTGATGGCAGCCAAGCCTTTGCCTACAGAGCCTGTTATGCGAGACACCATCCCTGCTGCGCCCCCTAGAAAGATAATGTAAAAACAAGACAAGGTAATGCAATAAGGGTCCTGTGTGTGTGTGTGTTGAAGAGGGGCACTGAGAGGGGGACAAGCAGGATGCCTTACCTACTGTGTGGCCCAGTAAACTACGAACACCAATAACAAATCCTTCGGCAAATTCTTCAGGTCCTTGAACAGCCCCCTATGCACACAAACAGCACACATGTTTCAAACACAGAGTAGATTACACTAAGAAGATCGTAATAACAAGTCCACCAGTGTATTGGAGAACAATAAACTTTGATCTTGTCAGTCATTTATGGCTGTTTTTGTGCACTTTAAAGCAGTACTGACTCTCTCCTCACCAAGTGGTGGTAGTTTAGAAATTAAAGACCTGGCTGATGAGTAAATCTGAAGGTTTTGTTTCAGTCCTGCTCTGCAACCACTGTTTCTTCCATTATAAGTTTTCCAAGCACCCTATACTCATGTCTAGTATTTAAAATATAACAGACTCACATTTGTACCAAATGAATGGATCAAATTAACAGCATATGTCAGACCTGGATGGGCTCATAAAAGAAAGCCTCCACTCCTTCTGATAAACCGCGTATCAGCCCGAATGGATTTCCAAGAACATCCAGACCCAAAACCAGCACGTACATCTGCGTCAGGAACTATGAGGAGAGAACGAGACTCTGAAATTTTGAACTTCAGATACAGTGATATCAAGTGCTAAAATGATGTGTGTTAAAAAGAGTATAAATGAGTATTATGAGTATTTGATCAACTAAAAAAAACAAGTGGGTGTATTTGGATCACCCACTTGTTCAGTGTAGTGTCTGATCACCGCCCACATCAGTTTTTCTCGCCGGTAAAACTGATATTTCACCTCAAAGTAAGCCAGTCTGCATAAAGAGCAAGATAAAAGGATGTCAAACGAAGCCCATTATATTTTCAAACTTAAAATACAAAGCAAGTGTATCTGTATTATAGATGTGTGTGTGTGAAAGTCTTACTTGAAGATCAGATCATCTACATCAGTGAGTGTGGCCCCGATGCTTTTTAGCAAGAGGTTGACGGACTGGATGGCAACCATATCACCCTGCTCAGACTCATCTCCGCTGGAGCCCAGGGACAGACTCAAATGCAGCTTTACAAACACACACACAGTTGTACATAAACAGTTACGTGTCTTAGTTTGATGTCTGCTGCTCATTCATACCCGGGGAGACAAGTAATTGCACATGCCTTAAACGCAGATTTAAAGCCTTATGGTGTAATATCATATTCTAAACAGTAGTTTCCTGTCCTCCAGCACATAAGCCAGTAAATTGAGCGTTGATCGCAACAGGGTGCCTGTTCAAGTCATTCAGGTAATGTTGAACTTTTAATGATTGCTCATCAAAGGGTTAAAGGGATAGTTCAACCAAAAATGAAAATTCTCTCATTTACTCACACTCATGCCATTCCAGATGTGTATGACTTTCTTTCTTCTGCTGAACACAAACAAAGATTTTTAGAAGATTATCTCAGCTCTGTAGGTCCATACAATGCAAGTGAATGGTGACCAAAACTTTGAACCAAAAAGCACATAAAGGCAGCATAAAAGTATTCCATATAACTCCAGTGGTTTAATCCATGTCTTCAGAAGCTATCTAATCAGTTTTGGGCGAGAACAACCACAATTTTTCTCTTTTTTCACTGTACATCTTGCTACATCAGTCTCTAGACAGGATCATGATTACAAGCTTGATTACACTTCCTAGTGCTTGATGCATGCGCACAGCTCTAGATGGTGCTGGAAAGTGTTATCAAGCTTGAAATCATGATCACCAAGGAGGTTACAGTTATATTTTGGTCTGTTCTCACTTAAAACTGATAGGATCAATTCAGAAGACATGGATTAAACCACTGGATTACTTTTATATGGCCTTTATGTGCTTTTTGGAGCTTCAAAAGTTTGGTCACCATTCAACTGCATTGAACGAACCAACAGAGCTGAGATATTCTTCTAAAAATCTTCGTTTGTGTTTTGCAGAAGAAAGTCAGTCACATATCTGGGATGGCATGAGGGTGAGTAAATAAGGAATTTACATTTTTGGGTGAACCATCCCTTTAATAATGGACAAGTGCTTGTTGTACATGTTCTAGAAATGGTGAAAAGTAAAACAAAATTAAGATTCAGTTTCACTTTTGCTGTTGTTACGACCCTATCAGCCCCTAAGTACTTGTTTGTTTTTTCTTTGTGTGGTGATTGAAAATTTCCCAGCCAACCGAACCCGCTTCCTCCTCCTGCTGTTGTTGCGTATCAATCCTCTCTGGGCCCCATTCACTTGTGTCAGTCCACCTGGCCATTCTTGTTTGAGCAATATGTTTCATCATCCATCTCTTCTTTGTCGAGTCATGTGTTTTGTCTAAATTAAATGTTACTTTTCTGATAATTGTGCTTGTCTTCTCCTTTTTTGTTGCAATCTTGGAATCGGGGTTGCAAAACTGTACAATGTCAACATGATCCGAAAATAAAAAAACAGTACAATAAATTAAACTGAAAATGAGTGTGGCACTACCGCAACTCACGAACTACTCAGTTCATATACAGAATGAAGATGTCAGATTTTGAATAAATATAATTAGACATGGCATATTTATTTTCATTCTAATCAATACATTTTTGTTTGCTGCGTTGCTTATATTTATATTGGGTAAACTACAGTATCTTAGATTGTATCAGTTAGGTTAGAAGGCTGCATAACTATACAATGGGAGCTGTAATATTCATTTAAGTTTGTTTTAAATACTAAGTAAAAGATTGTTTTAATAAGGTTAATTACAGTTAATGACACCCATTAGAACACCTTGTGATGACGCTATAATTATGAAGAGTTCTATAATGAGAGTGAGTTTTTGTCTGAAATGTAATGACACTCCGGTACAATAATTTGAAGTGTTCACAATAAGAACAGTATGTATCAAGTACCCTTTTAATAGCCCATTCATAATACAGTGTACCCTAGCAAATCAGGCTAGATGTTAAAGGTAAAGTGTGAAATTTCTGCACCAAATGGAATTGCCATCTGTTTGAGTGGTCGAACTTGGCCGGTCCAACAACATTGGCTCAACAAAATGGTGTGAGTTTGGGGAGAAACTACCTGTTTGTCCAGGGGGAGTGTTTGAAACTTGTTTGAAAATAATCAATATTTTTGCAATTCTGTTTGGTGCTACTTGTGGCGCAACAATTACACACTTCACTTTTAATACATAATGTAAGTATATGATCCTCTGATAGGTCAAACTATATTATCCTTTGATAGGTCCCCACTACATCCCCCCTTGGATGCCACTGTCCAAGCATGTAGTCGCATGTGACACAAGGGAGCAGATCTTATTTGAGGACTGCAATTTCTGTTGAGTTTGGAATGGACTGTGGTGCTGGTGCATTACTTTAATGGGAGAGATGTGGAAATGCTCAAAGAAGCTCAGGCCCGAGGTGTCTGTCATGGAGCTCTCCATAAGCTGAGCCTGCAGAGCCTCCAGATCCTTCTCTATCAGCTTATTCTAATGCACAGAGAAACACACACTTATATAGAGTACATTTCTACACCCCTCCGCATTCACAGACACACACACTGCCTAAAGGCAGACATATGGTTCAAGCAATAGAAATAGAAGAAGTTATGTCAGGTCTAATTATTCATACCATTTAAATGAGTCTGGGATATTGTGATGTATTCATGGGGGTAAGTGTTTTTGCTGTGATCAATACGGATGCATTTCATTAGCAAACAGTATGTGACAGTGCCACCTGTCAGCGGGATGCAGTAGTTACCTTCTCTTTACAGTCCTGGGCGTCAGTGGCTGGGGTGAACAGGGCGAGAATTGCCCCCAAGAATCCCTGATCAATCTTCACTGCCATCTCCTGCACTAATGCCATGAAGTACCTACAGAAACACATTTAGTTTAGATTGCACACAATATGTGTGTACTCTATTTAATAATAAAATATGGTTAATTGATTTTCATAGTGTAACTGAAGATGTCATCACATGTGAGACTGTGACACAATAAGTAGAAAATCAAATGATCAGTGAGTTATTACTTACTTAAACTGCATTACTTGGCTGTACTCATTAAACCTTGTGATGATGCTCACATCTATAAACGGCTTTGGCTCTATAAAGAAAAGGTCAGATGTAGCCGTGTTAAGCTTACACCCACATACACTTGTCTTTTAATGTTTTATCAGAGTTTGATTGAATCAGTCTTATCCTTTTGTATGTCAGTATGGTTTGGTCAACTTAGCCTTCGAATTCAGCTCAGACATAAAAAAAATAGTTAAAATAGCAAGTAAAATTATCAGGGTGAGCCTGGTACAGCTGTCAGACATGTTCGAAAGGCAGGTTATGAGGAAGGCTAACAATATTACCAACCATACTGAGCACCCACTGTCAGGACAGTTTGAATTTATGCCCTCTGGAAATCGTTTTAGGGCATTAAATTTAGGACTAAAAGATTAGGAAATGATTTTGTCCCTACAGCAATTAGAATGCTTAACTCTGAGAAGACAGATGATAACTCGGGGAATGGGAGCATTATGGTCAATTATGTTTATGATAGTATATTGTGTTTGAATTAATTTATGTTTTATGTATTCATGTGTGTCTGATGTCTACAAAATAATACATTTTCCCTTGGGATATTAATAAACTTGAACTCGACCTGTAAATATGCACTCAGAAGCATGTTTGCTTAGATACAGTGTTGCTGGGGGAGTTTGTGTGAGTACCTGAATCCTGAACAATTGATTTTGGAAGAGTAACAGGATTAAACACAGTGGGAAAAATGGCTCCGGGTAGCTGGTTATCCACCTGGAACAATCATAAAAAAACACTTATGTAACTTACGTAACATAACTTCTGCAAAAAATGATATTCAACAAGTAATGAACTGTGCACTGCAAGTTGGTGTTACCTGTAACCAGTACAGTTGTGCACGTAAACTCCTCTGATGTGGCGACTGTTTAAACTCAACACAAATGCCAGGCAGGAAGTTTCTCCTGATAGTGCAGGAAAATGGCTGTCTCATCAACATGGGCACCCTTCCAAAGTTCACCTGTTTTATTAAAGAATCCCACAAACCGTAAGTAACATCTTATTACCTTATGGTTCCTGTGCAATAGAGAATTCTTATGCACCTCTAATCTAGTTTCCAGTTTAATCCAGCCTGGTTCACTCTTGCTGATGATGTGGCTCTGGTAGGCTTTCTCTAATAGCCCAATGTTCTTGTGGTTGAAGGACTTCCAACGGTTCTTTGGTCTCATCTCCCAAACCACACCAGAACTTAAAAAAAAAAAGATAATTCAATCGTCCATTATTATTAGAAATCAAATGATCTGTATAATAATAACTTGTCAGGACAATGGTAGCACTGTTACAGCAACACTAATGGTTGTTATATGTGGGTTTATTTACCTGGTAATGCCAACGTATGCTATCTCCTGTCTGATGTCATTGTTGATGAGTGACAGGCCTACATTCTGTAATGAGATGTTGACTTCTTGCTGGAACTGCTCCAGCTCTTCCGCCTGCCGTGCCTTTGTCACTACACCGACATCCTCAGTGAAGATCAGCACCCACTGTCGACCATCCAGGAATGACACCCAGTGTATCTGCACTAAGTTGTCGTATGCAAACTGACCACACTCATCCTAAAGAACACAGCACAGGATTGACATAACCACCAGCGTGAGAAGAATAGAGGATTCAATAACCCATAATTCCTCTCTAACCTTCACAAGGTCCAGTTCTCCAGTATGATCCTGACAGCTCCAGCAAAGCTTCCTCACGCCTGAGGGATCACCCCATGCAAATCGCTGAACTTCACCTGGTTTCAGAGTCCAACATTCCTCACAACCTCTGGACAAACACACAGACATATAAACATACAGATCCATTAATACAGAGGCCGTAACAGAAGAAATTACAAACAGGAAATACACACTCCTAATACACTCAATTAGAGTAAAAATAGTTGGTTTTCAGTAGGATTGCATGAGTACTTGAGTACTTTCAAGTAGCAGAAATAAAAACACAATAAAACACAATAATTGGCAACTTTTCAACAACTTTTTCCAACTTTTCACATTGAATTTTGTGATTGATTACAATATTAACTAGGGCTGTCACTCGATTAACATTTTTAATCAAATTAATTACATGATATGCCGATCAATTAATCAAATTAACTGCAATTAATCGCAATACAAAAAGTGGCTTTAGAAGGCAATATATTTACTTATTACAGTCCGTATTTTTAATATAATTAATCTCACTGTATTAAGCCATTAAATCGACAGCCCTAATATTAACCAATCATACTGGGATGAAATACTGATTGGTACTGTGCGATCTGAGTGGTTAGCACTACACATGGCACTTGCAGATTCACTCAACACTTTCATTTTTGTGTTTAAAAATGGCTAGACAGAGCACACAGAAAGATACATTTTTAAAAGATGAACTATTTGAACTTGACACTGCATCTTGAAAATATGCCATTCATGGTGCAAGATGCTGAAAAATCAGCGAGTCGTGATTCATCAGCAAAAGATTCAATCTGACGCATGTCCAACATAGAATAACAATTAAAAAATAGCACAGATGGAACTCATTCCATCAGGAGTACTCGAGCAGTCAAAAGGACTTAAATGCACATCCTTAGTTTCCACTATTTTAGTTAAAAGACTAAAATTCCATTTTCCAATCAGACTCTTTATAGACTTTTTGTTCAGCTTTCATGAGAACTTAAATACTGAATTTAGGTACTGCTGACCTCTGTCTGAAGTTGACAGTGGCCACGGGTGTTTGATTTACAACCAGAGCAGGTGCAGCTCCGTCATAGTAATCAGTGAAGCTGATGACAGTGGAGTGGTCTGAGATATTCACATCCACTATCACACCACCATACTATGACAAAAAAGAAGATTAACCATAAGTGATAAATGTGGTTTAACAACATCATGATTACAGCCACCATTACATATGTGAAAAAACACACTTTCTGTAACATTTCTCGCTTAAATGCCCACCTGATCCATGCGCAGTAAAGTGCCATTGTCCTGCTTGTCGAAGAAGAACGATTTTGAGGTAGATTCAGATCCCAAAACTCGTACACACAGCTTCCCTGTGCTGGACTCGGGCCACAGAGGCAAACACTGTAAAATACACAATCATATAGTTAGGTCTTAATTTCTGCTGGAAGAAACACAATTTTTGCACCTTTTTTAGTGGATCCCCCTCCTCATACACTGAAAGAACTTTATGCTATGACCTATGACCTAGATGTGTTTCCCGAAAAATCTAAGTATAGTTTTACAATGTTGTCATTAACTCAACAAAATAACAGGGATTTGTCGTTTTTTTGCTAGTCATACTTGTTGTCTAGGTCATGTCTTATCACAAGCTCTTTTTTGAGTTCAGGTTCAGTTCCTTTTAAGAATCCATCTGACCACTGTTTTTGAAATTCACGAAATAGAAAATCATCCTTGCAAGCAAAATAATGTTATTTACACATTCATTCAACCTGTAAACTCACAATCGGTGTAGTAAATCTGTCATAGCATTTTAAACCCAATCTTTAGTGCAAACGAGCACCACCAGTCCTTGATCCGGGACCATACAATTTAGGAGTGTAACGGTTCACTCATCTCACGATTCGGTTCGGTTCACGATACTGAACTCATGGTTTGGTTCGTTTCACGATTCTTTAAACTAAGCCTGAATCAAGAAAAGTTAAGATTGAACTTTTATTATTATTATTATTATTATTACTTTATAGACATATGCAAAACTGTTTGTTTCCTTAAAAAAATTTAGCTAAAAGTACTGTTCTTAAAAGTGCTACATGATTCATCAGAGATGTACTGGGACTAAAAACAGCCCAGAACAGGGCAATGGTGACACCAACTGGAAATATTAGCTAATAATTTGCTTACTGAAAATACAGAATTATGTTAGATACATACGCTGCTTACACACTGTCACTGATTGCAAATATTTTAAATATTTTAAATTAAAATTGTATTTTTCTAAAATAGTATTGTCTCTGATTACATGTAAATATTCTTTTCAAAAATACATATTTAATGGAAGTGCATGCTTATCCAGTTAAATAATAATAATTTACTGATGTAATCAAATTAGACATTACATTTGACATTAGGATTATATTCCCCATAGCATTATTCTGTACATAATATTCAGCATTATATATAGTAGATTAATATGTCAATCTCATTAAACCTCTGTAAACTTTCATTTTCTCTAGCACAGTTACAGAGCAGATCACTCTCGCACTCAAAAGGACATTCGATCCCTTGCGCTGAAAAGGTGCGTCTCTCTCCCACTGCTAGACTGGTTTCAGTTTCAGCCTAACTCATCGTACAACACCTGTGGCTGCTATGTGTGCAATCATATTTTAGAGCTCCTTGTGTCCTATGAAGCGATTTCCATTTGTATGCCCGCATTATGCAGGCGTAGGACGTCGTGTGTATTGGATAGAAGAGACGCTAAGATGAAAAAAACAAAAAAAAAATGATCCCATCTCCACGATGCGCATCGTCACATTTTTGAACCGTGATGCATCGTGCCATGATAAACCATTACACCCCTAATATAATTATATTATTATTATTATATTATGTCTCTCTTAACAACTGACTATCAACCGACAGCCTGAATGTCAATACAGTACAATACTGTACATTCTATATATATATATATATATATATATATATATATATATATATATATATATATATATATATATATACACACTTTTTTTATTTTTTTATATATATTTTAATTTTTATTGAATAATGTGTATCTATATAGTAAAAAACAAAAAAAAACAAAACAAAAACAAAAACAGCGTATTGTATACTGTACAGTGTATGTTATTATTTGTATATTGTTGAGTGCAATTATGTGTATAACAGATGTTTAAATTGTGTGTGTTAATTTGATGTTATTGTAAATTGGTATATGTCTCATCACTGTCACGACTGCTATGTTGATTGGAACTGCACCCAAGAATTTCACACACCATTGCACTTGTGTATATGGCTGTGTGACAATAAAGTGATTTGATTTGATTTGATTTGATTTACAAATTAAGCACTGCATATGGTCTGGACACATACAGGCACAGTTAAAGGAATAGTGCACCCAAAAATGAGAATTCTCTCATCTTTTACTCACCCTTATGTCATCTCAAACTCAAATGATTTTCTTCTGTGGAACACAAACAAAAACATTTTAATGGAAATTTGATGTCTGTTTGTCCGTACAATGCAGTGAATGGTGACCAAATTTTTAAGCTCCAAAAAGCACATAATCCATGTCTTCTGAAGCAATCCAGTCTGTTTTGGGTAAAAACAGACCAAAATGTAACTCCTTTCCACAGAACATCTTGCCATTGCAGTCTCTAGGCACAATGTTGCTATCAAGCTCGATTATAATTCCTAGTGCTTGCAGCAAGCGCACAGTGCTAGATGCCACTGGAAATGTAATCGAGCTTGAAATCATGATCGCAAAGGAGACTGCTGATGTCAAGATTTAAAGTGAAAAAGGATTATATTTTAGTCAGTTCTCCACCAAAACTGATTGGATCTCTTCAGAAAACATGGATTATACTTCTGGAGTCATATGGATTACCTTTATGCTGCCTTTGTGTTCTTTTTGGAGCTTGAAAATTTGGTCACCATTCACTTGCATTGTATTGACAAAAACATCTAATTTCTTCAGCAAAATATCTTCGTTTGTGTTCCGCGGAAGAAAGTCATACGAGTTTGAAACGACATAAGGGTGAGTAAATGATGAGAGAATAATCATTTTTGGGTGAACCATTTCTTTACTAAACAAACTTTATTTAAAATATTATGTGAAAAGCTTTTGATAAGAGATGAATTCAGCTCTGACCTCAGTGGAGGAGATGTAGTGCCACTTGTTGCTGGAACCATTGTTTAGCACCTCTCCCACCTCCAGCTCAAACGAGGACTTATTGACCAGCATGTAGAAGGGACTCATGGTTACGATCCGTGTCAGGTTAAAGCTGCTCATCTGGATGCTGACCCCCACCTTGTACAACAAGAGAGATTTCAGACAAAATACACAGATCTTTTCAAACTATTTTTTCATAAAAAATGCACAAAGCTTTTACCAGGTAATCCCCGCTTTTGTCTGGACAGCGTACACACCCGTAGCTGCCAACTGTGTCCAGAGAGAAGCCTTTCGACCAGGAGCTGGTGGACACACAAAGCTGCAGCTAGAATGGAGAGGAAGAACAGAGTATAAACTGTTTAATACTTTCTCTTATGCTGGTTTAATATGACAACTATAAGTCAGTCGTATGTTGACTCACTGAAAAGTGTAAACTGTTGCTCTTTCCAGGTTTATGTTGGTGTTCAGGATAACATTTTTCTAAATATTAGGCTAATATAATTAGTACTACATAAATAACAAATTACTAACTAAATAGTTAATTACATTCAGTTGTCTTATATGAGATTAGAAAATGTGCTCCATCAAACACCACCAAATAGTTCAATCTAACCTTATTCTTGCTGAAAAAATTCTTCTTTTTGAAGGAGAACAGAATGACGTCTCTAAAGTCAGATGGGTGTTTCACGTAGGTGTCCTCGGCATGGTACTGCAGGACACGGGATGTCTTATTGATGATCCAATATGGACTGTAGAGAGAAAGAAACATTTTGCCACTCATGCGAGACACATGTACACACACGTCCACAGTCAACCCCTCTGAGGTGTCGCAGGTGAAGCAAATAGAAAAGAACTCAGGCATGTCTTGGCTAATCTTCATACGGCCGCTCCAGCTACGGCCTTGGTACTTCATCAACACCAGCTCCATTATTTCCCCGTTAATGTGAGAGTTTAGTACATCCACCATACTGCCCTCCTGAAGCTCATAAAAGTCAGGGGAACCCTGAAAGAGACAAAAGTGTAGTTTAACTTACAGATACTAATACCTGCTGCAGCTCAATGGAGACGAAGATTATCAGTCAATAATGATTTAAATTTCTGTTCCTCACTCTATCGTAAGGCTTCAGAAGACCAGTAAGCAATGTTAATTAACAGCATCTGGTTCATTTTAAATTTATATTAAATGAGTAATGATTGTATACACTCACTGAGCACATTATTAGGAACTCTATAATCCTAATAAAGTGCCCGACGTGATCTTCTGCCGTTGTAGCCAATCCGCCTCAAAGTTCAACATGTTGTGCATTCTGAGATGTTTGTTTATTAACTTTTAACGCCATGTCAGCAACAAGGCAGTTCACATGGCAAGCACAGGGTAAACAAGAAATATATACAATTTACAAAAAAGACATTTGAGACTAAAACAAGATAAAAATTCTAAAATACATTCAGCTGATACCTTTCTAAATATTTCCATGTCTCTAAATAAAATCATTGTCTGATGGTTTCAAAGGCGTTACAGTTCAGTAGGATATGTTTGATAGTCAAAGGGGTTTGACAGGGAAGGCATAATGGAGGCATTCTGAGATGCTATTCTGCTAACTACAATTGTACAGAGTGGTTATCTGAGTTACTGAAGCCTTTCTGTCAGCTCGAACCTGTCTGGCCATTCTCCATTGACCTCAATTATCAACAAGGTGTTTCCGTCCACAGAACTGCTGCTTAATGGATGTTTTTTTGTTTTTGGCACCTTTCTGAGTAAACTCTAGAGACTGTTGCGCGTGAAAATCCCAGGAGATCAGCAGTTACAGAAATACTCAAACCAGCCCTTCTGGCACCAACAATCATGCCACGGTCGAAATTTTTTTCCCCATTCGGATGGTTGATGTGAACATTAACTGAAGCTCCTGTCCCATGTCTGCATGGTTTTATGCATTACACTGCTGCCACATGATTGGCTGATAGATAATAGATAATCGCATGAATAAGTAGATGTACAGGAGTTCCTAGTACTCAGTGAGTGTATTATGAATTACGGTAGAAATCCACCAATTTTAACTCTAGGCTAGTCCAGAGAACATCGTCAAATATGTTTTATGCTATTCTGGAGCATTTGAGCATTGAAACTGCAGAGGTTTCGTAATATCATATACCTCCAGCAGGCAACGTATTGAGTAAGGTAGCAGGTTTTTGATGGTAACAGCTGGGTGCAGGTGGATGACATAGGCAGGGTCCCAGTCCCCTTCCCCGTGGCTGGCGATGTGACTCAGATCATCGGGCACAGCCAGTGTTTTCACCACCAATGGCAGGAAACTGCTCTCTATTGCAGGGCACTGCAGTACGGCATGAACCTCTGAGCTCACATGCACCTGCTCCTTCCATGCAATGCATGTGGATGATGCACGATATTGATCTTCCAAAGGACCGATAGGCAGCAAAAACAACTGACTCCTAAAGAAATAGATATAGTAGAGAGAGTTACTATATAAAGCATTTTATGTTATGATGGAGTTACTGACACAACTGATTCAATAAAAAACATAGACGTTCACATCCAAAACAATGGAAGTGAATGAAAATAATTAATTAAAAAAAATGCAGATGTGTTGAGAAACATAACAGTTGTTTGAAACCAGAGTATGAGAGCAGAGCTTGTTCGTGTGATATTGCTTAAATATTCAAGGTTAATAAATCTTCCTTACAGTGACCACTATGAAAGGTTTTCATAGCACTGGATTCAAAGGAAGGCAAAATACACACACACAGAGAATACAATTAGCACAACAGAACAATATATCTTCACCGTCCATACCTGTAAGCTTCTAAGGGAACATGATATTCCTTCTCAGGCTCAGCAACCCCTACATTCACCAACACTCCAAGCTCAGAAGAATACTTCAGAATGGCAAAAGGCACTAAGAAATGGTTCTTTATCTGTAAACAAAACAAAATTAACATCACCATGACTTTAACAAGGTCATTTTCATACATAGTGTAGATGAACTACCATTATTTTAATTATTTGTTTGTCCAAACGGGTGGATGGGTAAACTGAGAAAACACACCTGTAGTGGGGAGCGTACTGTGATGACTTTGTTGCCCTCGCTGGCATCGATCTGAAGCAGTACAGATACAGCTTCCTGTTGCATGGGTCCCCGTACATTATACAGTCTGCGGCCAGGCTTACCCAGTGGAATATTAGAAATCTCACTGTAACCTGAGGGAACTACACAGGGGATGTTTAGATTACTAATTTGTTATTATTGGTAAGGATTAAAATTAGGGTAAAAGTCATGCATTTAACTAACTTATTGGCAGCAAAAAAGAAAATACTTGAAAAATTTAGATATTAGGTTATTAGAAATTTGAAAGACCAATGAAAGAATTGCTGTGTGTATCATATAGGTAATATAAAAAAACAGGCAAACGAAAACTTTTCCATTCTGTTTTGTGTGGGCAATGTAAAAAGTAGACACTTGAGTGGTGTTTTGGCATTTTTGGGCAACTCAAGTGTTTAAAATGTTCAAAGTGCTTATGATTGCTCTCCAAATAATGCTGTTTTGAAGCACAGCATTACTAAGGCATTTCTGCAGTTCATGAGGGGAAAATTGGTCATGTTACTGACCTATATTGAGATTGAACAGGCAGCTCTCCTGCCTCTGCAGGGCAGATAGTCGTGATGATCGCTCAAAGGTGGAATAATCTAAATCCACACTCTTATCCACAGACACTTCGTGCAGTTTACCCAGTGAGGATGAGCCAGCCAATCGCAGGTTAGAACTGTGCTGAACAATGAGGGGGATGCCTAATGCATTACGAATGGTGAAGGGTGATTTCTCCTTCAGAGAGCGGTCAAACGTGGAGGCTGTGCTCTCAAAGAAAGCCTAACGAAGGTGAGAAAGGCATGAGCACGTTAAAAAAATTTTTTTTTAATTTAACATTTAATATTTAACACATTTAACTGAATATCACATCATACATAATAATATACACTGGTGGCCAAAAGTTTGGAATAATGTACAGATTTTGCTGTTTCGGAAGGAAATTGTTACTTTAATTCACCAAAGTGGCATTCAACTGATCACAAAGTATAGTCAGGACATTACTGATGTAAAAAACAGCACCATCACTATTTGAAAAAAATCATTTTTGATCAAATCTAGACAGGCCCCATTTCCAGCAGTCATCACTCCAACACCATATCCTTGAGTAATCATGCTAAATTGGTACTAGAAAATCACTTGCCATTATATCAAACACAGTTGAAAGATATTTGGTTTGTTAAATCAAGTTTAACATTGTCTTTCTGTTTGTTTTTGAGTTGTCACAGTATGCAATAGGCTGGCATGTCTTAAGGTCAATATTAGGTGAAAAATGGCAAAAAAAAAAAAAAAAAGAAAAAAAAAAGTTCTCTCTAGAAACTCATCAGCTAATCATTGTTTTGAGGAATGAAGGCTATACAATGCTTGAAATTGCCAAAACAAACTGAAGAACTCATACAAAGGTGTACACTACTGTCTTCAAAGACAAAGGACAACTGGCTCTAACAAGGACAGAAAGAGATGTGGAAGGCCAGATGTACAACTAAACAAGAGTATAAGTACATCAGAGTCTCTAGTTTGAGAAACAGACACCTCACATGTCCTCAGCTGACAGCTTCATTGAATTCTACCCGCTATACACCAGTTTCATGTTCAACAGTAAAGAGAAGACTCAGGGGTGCAGGCCTTATGGGAAGAATTGCAAAGAAAAAGCCACTTTTGAAACAGAAAAGGTTAGAGTGGGCAAAGAAACACATATTGGACAACAGATAATTGGAAAAGACTGTTATGGATCTTAACCCCATTGAGCTTTTGTGGGATCAGCTAGACTTTAAGGTGCGTGAGAAGTGCCTGACAAGACAGCCACATCTATGGCAAGTGCTACAGGAAGCGTGGGGTGAAATATCACCTGAGTATCTGGACAAACTGACAGCTAGAACGCCAAGGATCTGCAAAGCTGTCATTGTTGCACGTGGAGGATTTTTTGATGAGAACTCTTTGAAGTAGTTTAAGAAGTTCTGAAAAATGTTTTCAAAATGTAATAGTAATTTTTCACATTATTAGTGTCCTGACTATACAATTTCTTTCCATAAGAGCAAAATCTGTACATTATTCCAAACTTCTGGCCGACAGTGTATATATATATATATATAATACAACTATATTCCCCATAATATAATCACAACAAAATGATCAAATACTGAAAACATTCTGGTATAGATGAACATTTTCTGTTTTGTATGTACTATATTCCATGTCTTGAATAACAGATTCTTGTGAATGCTGTTCTCTTGACAGAACGGTTTACCTTAGCCAGGTTGTTGAAGACGCTGAGGCAGCACTTGGACATTGTGATGTTCATGGTGTCTTTGGAACATATGGTGATGGCTGTGCGAGGGTCTGGCAGCATAATAAAATCATCCCCAGGATCTGGACTTTTATCCTGAACAGGGTTGTTCTTCATCTACACATAACAGACAAATGATCAATAATACAATAATCTGCTATATATTTTACAGAATGGGTGCAATCATGGATTTATACTTATGAGCAGAAGAAAGAAAGAACATTCTACAGTGAGAAAAGGAATATAAAGACAAAGAGAGAGAGAGAGAGAGAGAGAGAGAGAGAGAGAGAGAGAATAAAAGTGAAAGTTTAATTTGTGAAATGTGCAACATTTGCAAACAGCAGTACTTGTTGACAATGAAATGCATTTTTCTCCAAGCTCACAATTAAAAGTAATAAAAAATTAAAATCAATTACAGGTGCATCTCAATAAATTAGAATGTCGTGGAAAAGTTCATTTATTTCAGTAATTCAACTCAAATTGTGAAACTCGTGTATTAAATAAATTCAGTGCACACAGACTGAAGTAGTTTAAGTCTTTGGTTCTTTTAATTGTGATGATTTTGGCTCACATTTAACAAAAACCCACCAATTCACTATCTCAAAAAATTAGAATATGGTGACATGCCAATCAGCTAATCAACTCAAAACACCTGCAAAGGTTTCCTGATCCTTCAAAATGGTCTCTCAGTTTGGTTCACTAGGCTACACAATCATGGGGAAGACTGCTGATCTGACAGTTGTCCAGAAGACAATCATTGACACCCTTCACAAGGAGGGTAAGCCACAAACATTCATTGCCAAAGAAGCTGGCTGTTCACAGAGTGCTGTATCCAAGCATGTTAACAGAAAGTTGAGTGGAAGGAAAAAGTGTGGAAGAAAAAGATGCACAACCAACCGAGAGAACCGCAACCTTATGATTGTCAAGCAAAATCGATTCAAGAATTTGGGTGAACTTCACAAGGAATGGACTGAGGCTGGGGTCAAGGCATCAAACACACACAGACATGTCAAGGAATTTGGCTACAGTTGTCGTATTCCTCTTGTTAAGCCACTCCTGAACCACAGACAACGTCAGAGGCGTCTTACCTGGGCTAAGGAGAAGAAGAACTGGACTGTTGCCCAGTGGTCCAAAGTCCTCTTTTCAGATGAGAGCAAGTTTTGTATTTCATTTGGAAACCAAGGTCCTAGAGTCTGGAGGAAGGGTGGAGAAGCTCATAGCCCAAGTTGCTTGAAGTCCAGTGTTAAGTTTCCACAGTCTGTGATGATTTGGGGTGCAATGTCATCTGCTGGTGTTGGTCCATTGTGTTTTTTGAAAACCAAAGTCACTGCACCTGTTTACCAAGAAATTTTGAAGCACTTCATGCTTCCTTCTGCTGACTAGCTTATTAAAGATGCTGATTTCATTTTCCAGCAGGATTTGGCACCTGCCCACACTGCCAAAAGCACCAAAAGTTGGTTAAATGACCATGGTGTTGGTGTGCTTGACTGGCCAGCAAACTCACCAGACCTGAACCCCATAGAGAATCTATGGGGTATTGTCAAGAGGAAAATGAGAAACAAGAGACCAAAAAATGCAGATGAGCTGAAGGCCAGTGTCAAAGAAACCTGGGCTTCCATACCACCTCAGCAGTGCCACAAACTGAACACCTCCATGCCACGCTGAATTGAGGCAGTAATAAAGCAAAAGGAGCCCCTACCAAGTATTGAGTACATATACAGTAAATGAACATACTTTCCAGAAGGCCAACAATTCACTAAAAATGTTTTTTTTATTGGTCTTATGATGTATTCTAATTTTTTGAGATAGTGAATTGGTGGGTTTTTGTTAAATGTGAGCCAAAATCATCACAATTAGAAGAACCAAAGACTTAAACTACTTCAGTCTGTGTGCATTGAATTTATTTAATACACGAGTTTCACAATTTGAGTTGAATTACTGAAATAAATGAACTTCTCCACGACATTCTAATTTATTGAGATGCACCTGTATATGGATAATTAGCAGTAAACATAAGGAATTAGTAGTAACACAAATTAAACAACATGTAGTTATAGTATAAAAATATAAACATAAATATAAAAACTATCAAATTATAAAGTGGTATGTGCGTGAGTCGTAAATGAGAAAAATTATATATACTCAGTGTGAGTATTAATGAATATAATATAACAACCATTTAAGAGCCGTGTTTTACAAAGTGGTACTGTTTTTAGAGAGAGAAAGAGATTCTCTCTACCTCTAATTTGAGGTTCCACCTCCGTTTCCCATTGTCCACTCTCTCAAGAAGTGGCTCCCATACTGCATGAGTTTCATTAAAATAATTCACCTAAAACAAAACAGAAATTCTTTAGAATCTATATAAAATAACCAATCTAGAAGTATATTTACATGCACTTGAAAAGTTCGATTTCAGTCTGACTTATTAAAATGTCATGTAAATGGTTTCATCATCCTTAGAATCACACGATTGTAGCTTGGCTTCGTTCAGCATGTATACAGGTTATAACTGCATGTATACACGTATTATAACTGGCCTTGCCTTTGGCAAAATACAAAAATACGGTCCAGTATTTAAGGGATAGAACTGTGCATTGTATTAAATCTATACGGGACAGTTTCTCCCATATTTTAGCTTTTAACACCCAAACAGCTGAGAATATTTCAGTATTTGTTTGCATTTGTATCATCTTCACATTCAGTTGTCAATGTAAAAAATTACAGATCAGAATGGAAAAACAAAACAAGAGAAATCCACTTGAAACACAGACACTACAAAACTTTAGGGTAGCGGAAAGGTCAATGGCAATTTGCACACGTATTCTGTCCCTCAAAATAAAATATCTTGTATTTGTCTGGTAAAAAGTTAGCAACTCTACAAGCGACGGGTATTTAACCTGCCTTATTTGCCAACCTTCTATCAAATATTCGTTTACGCATTGTGTCATGTATACTTTGGCAGACAGATGAAGATTGTAGCTCGATTATAACTACACATGTAAACATACTGATTGAGTATGTACACATACTCGTTTGTTTTTCTATCATGCTGGGGACTTTCCATTGACTTCTGTTATTTTAGTTCTGAGCTAATGATATTTTCTATTCACTAACCGTTCCCCTATATTTTCATTAATACATTATTTGCATGTTATATGTTTGTTGCATCTTTATAAAGCAGTTTTCCTAATGGCGACCATTGACTGGTCCCGACAATGTAGGCAAAACCTGACACACACACACAAACGCACCTCTAGAGTCATATCTGCAGAAAAACGGAGCAATGATGACCAGTTCTGAGTGCTGCCGGTGAACGAAGATTCTGCAAGTAGCAGTGGAACAGTGCGATGTCCCAAACCTGACTCCAGTGTAACCTGCACCACCTTTACTTCCACCCCAAAACTCTCTCCATCCTTACTGCTGTCCACATCCTTGAAGCTCTCAGTCACTTCAGAGGCAGCATCCACACCCAGGAACCAGTAGTTAGCATTAGCAATGTTCATCACAGACCAGAGGCTGCTTTGGTCATCAGGCGTCTGCTGTGATGTCTCTTCCTTCGGTTTGGGCGTCATGGCTGCCATGATGGTGATGACAGTGTTCAGAATGATAGGAGAGATCTGAGAGAGCATGAAAGAGCAAGACAGAGAGATGATTTCAGATTATCTAGTCATATCAAAACTAAAAATCCTACTTGCTTAACAAAAATCCTACCCCTAATTATATCTTGATTTTTATAAATATCTAAACATCCTAAAAACAAAAAAATGAGTTGCATAAGATATTAATGGAATAGTTCACCCAAAAATTTAAATTGTCTCATCATTTATTCACCCTCATTCCATCCCAAATGTGACTTTCTTTCTTCTGCTGAATACAAATAAATATTTTTTAGTTCTGTATGTCCATACTATGCAAGTGAATTTTGACCAGAACTTTGTAGGTCCAAAAAGCATATAAAAGCAGCATAAAAGTAATCCTTACGACTATAAAATATACGGTGGTTAAATCTTTCTTCAGAAACGATATAATAGGTTTGGTTGAGAAACAGATCAATATTTAAGTCATTTTTACTATAAATTCTCCTCCCTGTCCAGTAGGTGGCAAAATGCCCCAAAAAATGTGAATTGACAAAAAAAAAAAAAGAATGTTGAATTGAAGTGGAGTTTTATAGTAAAAAAAGGAATTAAATATTGATCGGTTTCTTGCCCACACCTATCATATTGCTTATGATGATATGGATTTAACCTCTGGAGTCTAATGGATTACTTTTATGCTGCCTATATATGCTGTTTGGAGCTTCAAAGTTCTGTTCACCACTCACTTGCATTGTATGGACCTACAGAGCTGAAATATTCTTCTAAAAATCTTTGTTTGTGTTCTGCAGAAGAAAGTAAGTCATTAACATCTGGGATGGCATGAGGTGAGTAAATGATGACAGAATTTTCATTTTTGGGTGAACTATACTTTTATGACAGAAAATGTCGTCTTCACCTGTTTTAAATTAAAAACTCACTAAATTTAGTATGGCTTAAAACAAGTTAAATAACCTACCACTTCTATTTATTATAGAATCTTTGCGAAACAAAAACAAAAACAGAAAAATCTAATTTGTACTCCTTTGCAATTTAGGCACCAAACATATGTTCCTCAATCTATCTCACAAAATATCAAAATGTTTCAGCCAGATTAAGCACAGTATTATACAGTATGTATTTGTTTAATGGTAAAAAGACAACACCCACTTTTACAATGACCTCCTCTACAGTAACTGAACCAGTTAATGGGGCATTCGTTGGCATTTTGGTCTCAAGTTCAACAGAACATGGTCTCAGCACCTGCAATAAAGACAAATTCATGGTTTGCAAAGCATTATAGAGACAGAGTTATTATGCAACCATTACATAACATGCAATACATTTACTGCACCTTTTGAACACTTCAAACAAGCGTACAATGTAGCCCTTGTTTTAAACATCCATTAAAACAGTCAGCAAACATTAATAAGTAACAGTAAACATACAGTGGTCACAGCTTTGTCACCCTCTGTCCTAATGAAGGGACAGGCGAGCACTTTGAGGCTTCTAATGTTGGCCTTCATGGTCTGACAGGCCTCTTCTGACAGCAGACAGAAGTCACACTGGAATGAAGCTACCAGTGCAGGAGCATCTGCCTTCATCAGGTTAGCCACAAACAGCACCTCTGGGTCCACCACAATAGCCCGCAATTTGGTTCTCTGAGCTAGGGCTGCAAACAGATAAAATATACCTTTAAAACTGCAGCATAATCACAGATTACAGGTTTACACCGACAAGCAGTTGTTTAAAATGTGATAAATTAAATATTTAATTTAACTCTGCTCAACAATCGTACATTTAAAGGGATAGTTTACTCCAAATGAAAATTATGTAATTTGCTCACCCTCATGTTGTTTCAAACCCATTTGACTTTCTTTCTTTCGTGGAACACAAAAAGAGAATGTTATGCAGATAGATAGCGACTAACAGCCTCAGTCGCCATTCACTTTCATTGTATGGAAAAAGATACAATAAAAGTGAATGGTGACATTCTGACTAACATCTCCTTTTCTCTTCCACAGAAGAAAAAAAGTCATATGAACAACATGAAAGAGTAATAGGGATAGTTCACCCAAAAATAAAATTCTCTAATCATTTACTCACCCTGATGTAGTCAATTTTTCCTATAAATTCCACTTTCACTTTTTTTCACATTTTAAAACTGAAGGTGAAAGTGGAGATTTATGGTAAAAAAAAAACAAAAAACAAAGAACTTAAATACTGATCTGTTCTTTACCCATACCTATCATATTGCTTCTGAAGACATAAATTAAACCACTTGAGTTTTATAGATTACTTATTTGCTGCCTTTATGTGCTTTTTGGAGCTTCAATGGTCTGGCCACAATTCACTTGCATTATATGCCCTACAGAGCAGAGATATTCTTCTAAAAATCTTTGTGTTCTGCAGAAAAAAGTCATACACATCTGGGATGGCATCAGGGTGAGTAAATGATGAGAGAATTTTCATTTTTGGGTGGACTTTCCCTTTAACATGCAACAACTTATTTTAGGTTTCGGCAGGAGTGTTCACACCTGCTCTAGATTCACTCTGGATTTTGGGCTCTGAGACATGTTTGAGTAGGAGCTGATTGGTTTTGTCTCGCTGTGCGGGCGGACTCGGGGGCAGGGCTTGCATGAAAAAGTCCCCAACAGCCAATAGGAACTCCACGCTGGCACACAGATAGAGCCTCTGTAGCACGGCAACCACTGAACGCTCATCTGCACTCTGAGAGTATGTCACATCAATCATAGGCTCTGATGTCGCCTCATCATGCCTTCCCAACATCCTAGGACAAAAAATACTGATTGTTTCAAAAGTTTGAAAAAGAACCACAGTGAACCAAAGCTAATTGTCCCCAAACATGTTTCGTAGACATACATAAAAATTGTTTGTAGCATAAAGTGTTCATTTAGAAGCATGGCGTTCAGTTAGCAGGTGGCTGTTGTGTTCATCAATGTTTCTGTATGTGTGTGGAGATCACCTGGATGTGACTCTCTGAATGCCACTCCTCCTGTCGTCCAGTGTGCATGTGGTGAGGATAGTGGAGACCTCCAGATTGCCGTTATTAAACATTTTGCCTGAAGTCTTCATTTTACACAGCATAAATTCCCCTAAACACAATTGCTCCTCGTGTACAGAGGGCTGCAGGAGAGAAATACAGGGAGAGAGGGATGGAGAGAGAGAACAATACTCACTCGCTCTTTTCACATGGTGTCTAAAAATCTCAATACTCACCTGTGTTGGGTTATTATTATATAGTGTAAGGCCAAGTGATTCTACATTGAAGTTAAATTTGATACTCTCCAGCAGCTCTGCCTCCTTCAGTTTAATTTCAGACAGCTTCTCTTCAGGAATCTCTGAGCCTGTGGAAAACAAACACACAAATCAAGAGAACCCACTTATTAGAACCGAAAAGACCTCAAGCAACCTTATACAGCAGTGTCTGTCCGTCACTTCTCACCAGGCTGTGTGTGTGCTCTTGTAGTCACACTGTCTTGTTTGTAGCTGATTGGTGTATCAGGTTGAATGCTGCTCGCCTCCCCAATGTTCTCCATCAGAATCTGCAGCAGTACAGTAAGGTCATCTTGACTCAGGGCCACCTGGAACACGGAGACATATAGTAAAGCTGAAAAGCTGATAAACTCATTCGTTGTCTCTCGGATATATTACTGTAACGCCCTTTTAGCTGGAGTTTCTAAATCCACACTCAATAAGGTCCAATACGTACAAAACTCTGCCGCCAGGATCCTGACTGACATGCAATCATATTACTCCTGTACTGGAGTCTTTGCACTGGCTCCCGGTCAGTTTCCATGTCGATTTTAAAGTTATGATGCTGACATACAAAGCATTACACTGCTTGGAACCTAATTATTTATCTGCATTGTTAATGCCTTACACCCCAAATCACAGACTGCGCTCCTCACAGTCTAATTTGTTGACTGTTCCACAAACCCACTTAAAATCTATGGGTGACAGGGCTTTTTCTGTCTATGCTCCTACCCTTTGGAACTCTCTTCCTCTAGAACTTAGGGAAGCTCAGACCTATGACATTTTTTAAAGCTCAACTCAAGACATACTTTTTTAAAATAGCATTTGCTTGCTGATGTTTATTGCTTGCTCTTTTATTTCTATTTATTTTTTATTTTATTTTTTTATTATTGTGCTATGTACTGCTTATTTTGTGTACAGCGCTTCGAGAAGCTGCTTTAAAAATAAAGTTTATTATTATTATTATTAAAGGTCTGTTCACACCAAATCCTTGATGATTTTGTGAGACGAACATTTGACGGAAGGTCTATTCACACAAACTCAGTAAAAACATGAAATGAAAAAATATTGCATATATTAAAAATTATGTAAAAGATAATACTGGCTCAATGCCTTTTCTTTAAATTATTGCAATACTTTGTTATATTATTCTTGCAATAAAAATAACAGTGTGGTTCTGCAGTTCGTTTGTCTAAAACATGGCATGTAACAAATCTTTCTAAGGGATTTTACTACGAGCTTAGTCCAAACGAATTGCTGAACCTCGCTGCTGTTATTAATGCCATGAGAATATAACAGGCACAGTAATATACATAATAATAATAATGTAAATTAAGACAAAACACCATAAGCAGACTTTCAAAAACAGAAGAGGTTTATGTTTGCAGTACATATGAACTGCAACTATTTATTTTTAAGTATATAATTTTCAGGTGTCTCAGCTTCACATCAATGTCGGTGTTTGCAAGTTGATTAGCACCACCAACACGATGGATTGAGCAGCTGCAGTGACTGACAAAAATCTCTTATCTCATTGGTCGGTCAGTTTTCATCACAGTCTGAAGAAAAAAATAAATAAATCAGAACACTCTCTGTAAAAAAACCTTCAGACTGTCGGAGGACGATTTGTCAGACTGGACGATTTGTCGGACTTGGTCAGAATTCATTGTTACCGAACAAAAGCTTGTTCGGAATGAACATTTGTACCAAACAAACAGGTCTGGTGTGAACAGGACTTAAACCTGAGTGTAAAGAGGAGGCGAGAAGCAGCTTTCCTGGTTCAGGTAAGTGTTTTATTCTCCTTACTGCAGCAAATACACTCTTTCGGGGCTTTCCCAATGTTCATTAATTCACTCTCAAAGTAAACAAACTACTTTGCAAAAATAAACTCTCAGCTATGCTATAATAAACTCCTGACTTCACAATAGGGTCTCTGGTGCCCAGGCTCTCTCTCTCTTCTACTTGCGGTCTGGCTCTATTTATGCCGCTCTCCCCGTGCTCACTGAAATTAGAGACAGGTGTTAGACATAATTTAGCTCAGGTGTAAGCGCCCTTACCGCTTTCTCTCTCCGGAGAGATGCTTGACCACGCCCCCGCTGCCACACTGATAATGTTAAGTTTCTCACTAATCACTCCAAGTTTGATTATAGCCAGACCACAGAAATATCGGCCAGCCCAAAGTAATCTTGTTTCCGAAGAAAGTTAGAATATGACATTAGATACCAATCAAAGGCAGAGACTATGTCCTGACACGAAGTGAACAAACCTTCATGGGCTTCAGATCACCATCCACCTCTATGGCAGCCATCTTCTGGTACCATGATGCTGCCAGATTACGTTTAACAGAAAGAATCAGGTTAACTGGCTCCAGCAGTTTTGAACTAGGCTGATTTGAGTCCTGCTCCATTGAAATTCTGAGGATATAAAACAAACAATGGATAAAAGCAAAGAAATGAAGCATGCAGAATTCCCATACATTACTAGAATTAAAGGGATAGTTCACCCAAAAATGAAAATGTTCTAATCATTCACTCACCCTCATGCCATCCCAGATGTTTATGACTTTCTGTCTTCTTACAATGCAAAGTGAATGGTGACCAAAACTTTGCAGCATAAAAGTAATCCGTAAGATTACACTGATTTAATCCATGTCTTGTGAAGTGATCCAAACAGTTTTTGGTGAGAACAGACCAAAATGTAACTCCTCTTTCACTATAAATCTTGACATCTGCAGTCTCCTTGCCAATCATGATTACAAGCTTGATTGCACTTCCTAGTACCATCTAGCACTCTGTGCATTCATCAAGCACTAAGAAGTGTAATCGAGCCTGAAATCATGATTGTTCCTAGAGACTACAATGGCAAGATGTGGAGTGAAAAAGGAGATATATTTTGGTCTGTTCTCACCCAAAACCGATTGGATCGCTTCACAAGACATTGTTTAAACCACTGGAGTCATATGGATTTCTTTTATGCTGCCTTTATGCGCTTTTAGAAGCTTCAATGTTTTGGTCTCCGTTCACTTGCATTGTATGGACCTACAGAGTGGCGACTTTATTTTGTATTCTCCAGAAGAAATAAAGTCATACACATCTGGGATGGCATGACGGTGAGAAAATGATGAGAACATTTTCATTTTTGGGTGAACTATTCCTTTAATAAAACAAGGCTTTGAAAATCCATTAAATGAATTCTGTCAATTTAATGATGATGTTTTTAAAGGATACATACGAGTGAATTCCTAATTTTTAATCTGTATTGGCTCTTGAAAAGGAAAACTGAGGTTCTTTGAGTAGTTTCATGCAATACCTGGACAATTTTAGCTGAGTAAGCTCTATATCCATATTATCTATGACAACAGGCAGTGAACGACCCTCCACTGGGAGCAGAGAGAAGCTGTTTCCTACAGTAATGAGACCTAGGTCTGCCTCCACAGCATTATGGGATGTTGAGGACTGAGGGATGACGATAAGGGGGGCCTTCAGTCTGATGTCCATGGCAAGTCTGAAACTCTTCTGAGCAAAATCTCTCACACTGGAAGCTGCTTTCTCTGCTGCCTGAGCCGTGGTGGCACTGAGAGCCTCTTTGGCTGTCTGGAAGTTACTACTAAAATTCTATGGAAAGGAAAATACAAGTAGGTGTGTGTGCTTAAATCCGCATAAATATACTGTATTTAGACTGTGAGCAGTTCAAACTCACAAGCAAGGATATGACAAATTTGTGAAGGTAGACCACTTGAATGCAGCCCACGTTGAGTTTCACTTTGCCATCAAACTTTGAAGTATCTGTGTATCCAGCCCCCTCAGTGGCTTTGGGTGTTAGGCTCATACTAAAGCTGAACACCTCATCACCTACAATAGAGATGGCCTAAAGTCCAGACAAATAAATGTGTAATATCTGTTATTTAGACTTTTTCACAGAGTCCAATTCAGTTGTACTACAGTATGTTGCTACAGCACATAAACTAAGTGTATTTGAGGAAAAAGATACAGTATTCTTCTGCAGTGGCTAACTTGCCTTCTTGTGAATTGTTTTAGGATCCACATTGATGACGATGAAGTCACGTAGACGAGTGGACATGTGTGTCTTAGTTCCCTGTATTAGAAGAGAACCGTCCAAACCTGCAGGAGGAAAACATTTATAAAACCAGTCACCTAACAAAACCATCCTCAGAATAACAAAGAATTATACATAGTCGATAGCAACAGATAAGCAGAGTAACATTTAACATCAAGAAACAAATTACTTTTTTCAGCATGGTAATCAACTTTCTGCCAAAATATCATAGTTAATCAAATTATTGTTGTAACAATAAAAATGGTAAATTGGTAGAGCATTACAAATTTTAATTATGCAAAATGAACAAATCTGACTCCATATTAATTCATTATGGTTTTAAAGCAGTAACAATGTAGTAACTTTTATGGTTACTGTAATAAGAAACTGGTTCCCATGGTAAATTTTTGTAATGGAAGCGGACTCTCACCCTGAATCTTGATGTCGGCCATGTTGCTCTTCTGGTCACACACCAGCACATTAAAAGCACCTAGTTGCATGTTTACCTTCAGGTCAATGATGTCACCAACAGAGGGAGAGCTGAGAGCAGCTGTGATAGTAACATTCCTGTATTACTTCATTCTAAATGTGCGAAAGAATAATTCAATGCATGTATGGGCGTTTGTGTGTGCATTTACTAGATTTGGCTGGGGTAGTTCTCATTTCTTCACTCTTTTTGCTCTCTTTCTCTGGTGAGGGGAGACTGCTGGAGGACAGGGCAGCAGAAAGGAAGTCCATGGTAGAGAGAAGAGCCTCAGTATGCAACATCAAGTCAAGGGAGGAAAACATCACCTTAATTCATACACACAAAATAAGCCTTTTAAACTCCCTAAATTTGAACCTCAATTTCCAAAATTGTATACTATTTTACATTTATACATTTTATATTATTTCCAAATGCTTACATTGATCATCTGCTCAATGTTCTTGTAAACACTAGCAAAGTTGGGCCCATTTCGGTCAGCCTGCAAAGACAGGAATCAAATGTTAATTCAGGGGTCCTGAAAACACCTTTTACTTCCATAACGAAGACACTGTGTAACACATTTTCTTTTTTTTTTTTTTGGTTCCTGGGAAGTAAGTGTTATTTCCTAATTGCTTATGCCTAAAAAGTATAGAAAATGGCTATTATTCCCCACAAACTTTGCTTTTGTGACCAGGACAGTGATATTTTGAAATTTACCTATTTCCAATGAGAAAACGGGTGAATTTGTGTCTTTTCGTTCACATAAAGTCAGAAAAAAACAACATATGAATCCAAATTAACATGTATTTATACTAAAGTAATACAAAAATGACTACAAAAGATTTAGAAGTGAGTAATTTTTTTAGATTTACGATTATACTGTAAATCACTTTCACGAATCAGCCCCCAAATGTAGTCTCCCATCATGTCCCCGTTATACTGTCCTTGGTAGCGGCATTCGAAGTCCAGTATATCCTGATGGAAGCGCTCGCCTTGCTCCTCCGAGTACACTCCCATGTCCTCCTTGAGTTTATGAAGATGAGCATCAAGGATATGGATTTTGAGGGATTTCAGAAGTGGAGCTGAGGAGAGAAACCCATACTACCCCAACCAAAAAGACCTCAATGACTTGATTAGAGATCTTGGTCTCACCAAGTCCAATGACGAGCTTTTGATGTCTAGGCTCAAGCAGTGGAACTTGTTGGATGAAAGTGTGCAAGTCGCAGATCAGAGGAAGCGTCACCAACCTTTTTTCAGCTTCTTCACCCGTCAAGATGGGCTCTGCTTCTGCCACAATATGACCAGTCTGTTCGAGGCAATCGGACTCGCCTGTAACTAGAATGAGTGGCGCCTCTTCATTGACAGCTCATCCAGGAGCCTCAAAGCTGTGCTGCTCCATAATGGTAACAAGTACCCGTCTCTTCCCCTGGCTCACTCAGTGCACCTCAAAGAGGATTACAACAGCATCAAGACCTCGCTGGATGCCTTGAAGTATGATGAGTACGGCTGGGAGGTCATAAGAGACTTCAAAATGGTGGCATTCCTGATGGGTTTCCAAGGCCGTTTTACCAAGGTTGCCTGCTATCTTTGCCTTTGGGACAGCAGGGACACCAATGCGTACTACCATATCCTTGATGTTCATCTTGATAAATTCAAGGAGAACTTGGGAGCATACACGGAGGAGCAAGGAGAGCACTTCCATCAGGATATACTGGACTTTGAACGCCGCTACCAAGGACAGTATAACGAGAACATGATGGGAGACTACATTTGGGGGCTGATTCGTGAAAGTGATTTACAGTATAATCGTAAATCTCGAAAAACTACTCACTTCTAAATATTTTGTAGTAATTTTCGTATTACTTTAGTATAAATACATATTAATTTGGATTCATATGTTGTTTTTTTCTGAATTTATGTGAACGAAAAGAAACATATTCGCCCGTTTTCTCATTGGAAATAGGTCAATTTCAAAATATCACTGTCCTGGTCACAAAAGCAAAGTTTGTGGGGAATAATAGCCATTTTCTATACTTTGGAGGCATAAGCAATTATGAAATAACACTTACTACCCAGGAACAAAAATTGTGTTACACAGTGAGATCAGATAGCGGCGTTCCAGGAAATATATATAATTTTATAAAAGCACTTGCATTAATTCTTCTGTATTATGTATTATTTGAGCTGTAAAGTTGTTTAAATTGTCATTTTTACAGTCATTTTAGGGTTTGTTGACATTACATCATCATGGCAACGAAGTTGTAAAATTGGCTATAACTTTACACAGAAAAGGTTAGTAAGCATTGTCATCACACGAAAATCATAACACGCATATTGTTTACATCTTGTAGCTATAATTTTGACACAATTAGTATTTTAACATTTATGGATTGCCCCCATTCACTTCCATTGTAAGTGTTACCCTGATGTTTGCTTTTTTTTTTTTTTTTTTAAGAAAAGGAGGTGCAAGTCAAAATAAATTTTTGTGGTAATCAATAATATACCACAAATGCTGTCGATTGAGCTTAACTTGTATTTAACCCAGAATACCCTGATTATATTTAATCAGCCTGATAATTTGATAAAGCCGTGAATTTTTGTGCTGACCTGAATTAATGGTAAGAACTGAAACCGTGTCTAAACCTGAAATGGTCTGCCTTGTCACAGACAACACATAAATAACACTTGAGGAGAAAGAATGAGCTACCTTAAAATACTTGACTTCAAGAAGATCTGCTCCTGATTCTGCTGAGGAACTGATTATACAGAGAGGATCCCCATTTGAATCTGCAAAACAAATAGTCTTACTAAAGTAGGTTCAAGGGTTTAAAAACACAATTAATTAACACATTATACTAATTCAGGAAAGTGCGTTTCATTTTAGGAGGCCTCAAAATACAGCACTACAAACCCTGGAATTCAAGGCACTTCATGGAAATGGTTTTAATGTATGTTGTGGCCTCCATGTCATATTTTCTAACTTTAGTGTCAATTCCAAGTTGAGCCACATTCAGGACCAAAAATGGACATTCTTCCCCACTCTTCCCCTTTTTGGACTTTTTCAACTTCAGCATAACCTACAAGGACAACACACAATGTTCTTAGTATATACCAGATGCCTAGTCGACATCTATAACCATCTGCAAGATAACTGAAAATAATAATTTATTCACCTCTTTGACCTCAAAATTGAGGAGAACATTGACAATATTCTCACTGAAAGAGCCATTGGTGATTGCAGGTTGACACCCTGCCCCCACTGAAAGCACCTCTGCAAGTTCTTCATCCATAACAGCTTCATCTGTGAGAGACAACGATGCAGGTTACTGAGATGCTTCCTTTTCACAGAGGCACACGCAATTAAACTTCTTATACCTTTAGTAGAAGCCTTAGTTTCTTCCACTGCAGTAGGCCTGCTTCTGTCACCAAGGTTCTCTGCCAGGATTCTCATGAGGACCCCAAAATCCTCCTGACCGAGAGCCATCTACAAAATCCAGAAAAATTAAAACCCTCAGTTCAAACATACTTGGGCCTCTTCTCATTTTAAAATACAGTAAAATATGAAGCGTAGAGGGTCAAACCCAAACGGAGGTCCAACACTATCACTTCCAAAAACATCATAACAAACTCACATTCATTGACTTTAGTACTCCTGTGACCTCCACTCCAGGGATCTTGTTAAACCAGGTGGCAGCCAAATTACGCTTGACCATTAGCTCTAGATTTATGGGCTTCAGAATCTCAATATCTGGATGAGCAGCATCATGCTTCAGAACAGTCCTAAAGAAAAGTATTTAAAATCCTTAGAAGGAAAGCATGACATTGAGTGTTACAGTATATCTGAAAAATTCTGTAACAGTGTTATACAAACTTTAGCATTATGACAGAGTTCACAAAAATTTGAAAGTTCTCCAGGTTTCATTGATACCTAGATAGTTTGAGCTGTGTGAGTTTTACGTCCATGGTCTCCAAAATGGCAGGCAAGGGGAAGCCCTCAGCTGCCAGCAGAGAGAAGCTGTTTCCTACAGTGATGAGACCCAGGTCAACCACAAATGCATTATGGGATGTGGAGGACTGAGGGATGATGATAAGAGGAGCCTTCAGTTTGATGTCCATGGCAAGTCTGAAACTCTTCTGAGCAAAATCTCTCACGCTGGAAGCTGCTTTCTCTGCGGCCTGAGCCGTGGCGGCACTTAGAGCCTCTTTGGCTGTTTGGAAGTTATCCAAAAATGTCTATGGCAGACAACCAACAGTTAATTACAACTTAGCGTGACTTGACATGGCATTTCAGAAGTGAGAGAAGGTCTTAAAGTAGCAGTTTGGTATCCATAGGAAAGAAATATCATGCAGGGATGTTCTTGTACTTTAAAACACCTGAAAACCAAATTTACAACGAAGAGTTGCAAATTCAGAATGGGGTGGAAAAAGCAGTGCTGGAGGTGAAATTGTATTTTTTGTGAGAGAGAATGAAAGCTGATGATTGTATTGTCTGGGAATGAAAGATGGACCTCTACTACTTCTGCTAAGTATGTAGAGAACGACAATAGGAACCATTTCAACCAAGGCATTCATTTTGTGCAGAATTTCATCCTGAATTTCTATTTCAGTATGCAGTATGCACACACATGCATATACAAGTCCACACATTCAGGATCAAGACATTCAAATATGCTACACTGCTATTTAACACTCAACATTATGGGGTGAATTTACGTCATACAAAGTCCACTTCTTTAACCATGGGTGTCTCATTACGAAGGCTGTTGCTAAGTAGGAAGTGTCCTCTGTAGGCAGAGATATATGTCCTCAACTTAGAACTAGCTTCGTTTAAATGAGATAGCCTTCGTATGACAAGTGGAAACAGAACATATCATGGTTGCTATGACAGAACGCCTTGCTCTCAACTTTTATATTTACTTTACACACATTAAGCTCTTTATTAGGAACACTATGGTCCTAATAAAGTGGTAGATGTGGTCTTCTGCTGTTGTAGCCCATCTGCCTCAAGGTTCGACGTGTTATGCATTCTGAGATGTTATTCTGCTAAATACAATTGTACAGAGTGGTTATGTGAGTTACCCTGTCTATACCTGACGTGGGCGGTGCATCGTGTCACGGCAAAAGCAATAGAACCCCATTGTAATCAATAATGCGGTCTACACTGGAAGCGTCCGTTAAGGCATGTCAGTCGTGCCTACAGTAAACAGGTGTCCCGTTCCATTTTGCGTTGCACGCACTGGAGCAACTACTGCCAACAACACAAATAAACGGGTTAGAACGTTCACGTCGTGGACAGCCTCAAACCATTGTGGTGCGTCGCATAGCGTCAACGGACGCGCCCGGTGTAGACAGGGTGTTAGCGTAGCCTTTCTGTCAGCTCAAAACAGTCTGGCCATTCTCTGTTGACCTCTCTCATCAACAAGGCATTTCCGTCCGCAGAACTGCCACACACTGGATGTTTTTTGTTTTTGGCACCATTCTGAGTAAACTCTAGAGACTGTTGTGTGTGAAAATCCCAGGAGATCAGCAGTTATAGAAATACTCAAACCAGCCTGTCTGGTACCAACAATCATGCCACGGTCGATATCACTGAGATCAATTTGTTTCTCCATTCTGATGGTTGATGTGAACATTAACCAAAGCTCATGTATCTGCATGATTTTATGCATTGCACTGCTGCCACACGATTGGCTGATTAGATAATTGCATGAATAAGTAAGTGTACAGGTGTACCTAATAAAGTGCTCATTGAGTGTTTATTAATTAATTTTTTTATTATTAGTGGTGCTTGCGGAGCTATTGACGACACCTGTGCTATGACTTTTCTAAGGGGTTGGGGATATGGTTCACCCCTGGGGGGCAAAAAACTTCCCAAAAATGTCCCATAGGCATACTATGGCAAGCATCTCACCTGAGATCAATTTGGGTCTCGCCCATGAAAATTGTTTTTTTTCCTACTATGACAAGATACTGAAAATTGTGGGATCATATCTCCCAATCAGAATGTCGTAGAGACATGGGGGCGGGCTCATTTCACTCAGGCTACCAATCAGTCTTTAAGGATCATCTTGGAAATGGTGTAGCCACACCCTAGCAACCATTTATGGCACCCTAGCAACCACCCCCATAGACTTCCATTAAAAATGGCTGAGAGGGATATCTTTGGATCAGAACATACTACAGACATGACAGTTGGCTCATTTCACTCAGGCTACCAATCAGTCTTTAAGGATCATCTTGGAAATGGTGTAGCCACGCCCTAACAACCATTTAGAGCACCCTAGCACCCATCCCCTTGATTTCCATTCCAAATCGCAGGATCAGAATGTTTGTAGAGACTTCAATGTTGGCTTGTATGACTCAGGACAGCAAGCAGCCTTCTTAGTATCACCCTGGCAACTGCCTAGCAACCAAATGGGGTTACCCTAGCAACCAAGTAACAAATCACATATCTCTGCAACAGAACATCGTAGAAACTTCCTGTTTGGCTCATTTGACTCAGTCTAACAATGAGCCTTTTGAATATCACCTTAGTAACTGCCTAGCAACCAGATTGGCTTACCCTAGCAACCAAGTAACAAAACACATATCTCTGCACAAGAACATCGTAGAGACTTCCGGGTTGACTTATTTCACTCAGGATAGCAAGGAGCCTTGATAAGTATCATCCTGGTAACTGCCTAGTAACCAGATGGGGTTACCCTAGCAACCAAATAACAAATCGCATATCTCTGCACCAGAACATCGTAGAGACTTCCAGGTTGACTTATTTCACTCAGGATAGCAAGGAGCCTTGTTAAGTATCAACTTGGTAACTGCCTAACAACTACATGGGCTTACCTAGCAACCAAGTAACAAATCACATATCTTTGCACCAGAACATTGTAGAGACTTCTGGATTGACTTATTTCACTCAGAATAGCAAGGAGCCTTTTGAGTATCACCCTGGTAACTGCCTAGCAACCAGCTGGGGTTACCCTAGCAACAAAGTAACAAAACACATATCTCTGCACCAGAACATTGTAGAGACATCCGGGTTGACTTATTTCACTCAGGATAGCAAGGAGCCTTTTGAGTATCACCCTGGTAACTGCCTAGCAACCAGCTGGGGTTACCCTAGCAACCAAGTAACAAATCACATATCTCCACACCAGAACATCGTAGAGAGTTCCGGATTGACTTATTTCACTCAGGATAGCAAGGAGCCATGTTAAGTATCACCTTGATAACTACTTAGCAACCACATGGGCTTACCCTAGCAACCATGGAACAACACAAATATCTCTGCACCAGAACATTCTACTGTCATGGGGGTGACCTCTTTCAACTTGGGGCAGTTGGTGGGACATTGTGGTGAGAAATTTTGCCACGGCAAGCACCACTCACATTTTCTTCAGGAAATATACCTATCTGGTATATTATTATAATTTTACATATTATATACTGTATTTTATACTCGTCTACTAAGGTACTTCAACTTTTGAACGAAATTCAAAATTACTTGCATTTACACATAACTTTTTCAAAGAAATTAAGTAAATTTCCTTTGACGCAAAGAACTGTGGGCTGAGAGTGCCAACGAAGGATACATCTCCTGCATCCCCAAATTCCTGTGAATGAAGGTCACATTTGAAGGCTGTATGCAGAGTGTCCTACTTACTTTTCTAAAACAAAACAGCCTCTGTGACATACTGTATGGGGCAGACAAATGCAACCTACGAAGCACACAGCCTTAATGAGACACAGCTAATATCTCACATTAGAACAAGAATGTATGGAAGCCCTGAACCACACTGTGAAAAAACAAACATTTCACTAGGTGAAATTTAGTGCCTTCCTGAGCCTATGTCCTACAAATATTTTTTTCTCTCAATTTTTTCCTCTATACATTTTTTGACCATTAGCTCTAGATTTATTAATTTTTTTTTCTCAAAAAATTATTTACTCTCCTCAAGAGTAAAAAACTGTTTTTTGCTTGTTAGCTAACAATTAGCATGCGGTTAAGTTCCTTATGACTTTGCCGTGCGGATCTCTGAGATATTTTTCAATAAACCTGCTCTTCAGCATATTTCAAGTTTGTATTCGATTATTTGCTTTGCAAACTCTAAAAAACAACTATAAATCAACAGATCAAGTCATCTGTCACCCTGTAAGCATAAAATTTCATGCTTACTGAAAGCGACACCTGGTGGCCGATGTTGGTACCGCATGCAAATTGTTATTTCTCATGTTGCCTCTTGAGAAAAAAAATAATAATATTTTGAGGGAAAAATTTGTCGAAAGAAAAATATTTATAGAGAAAAAAAAAATCCATAAGAACATGACAAGCTAAGAAGTAAACACTTTTGTAAACAAAAAAATACAGATAATATACAATATCCAAAATAATATCCAATTACAAAGATAATGTATCCATCTACTAGTGAAAACAGCATTAAAGGTGCAATGTGTAATTTCTGTGCCACTAGTGGTACCAAATTAAATTGTAAACTGGGCCGGGCATGGCAACATTTGCTTAACCAGAGTGTTAGTTTGGAGCGGGAATACCATTTTGCCCTAACAATGGAAGATGAGGGGAGTGGTTTGCAATTGTGTTTTGAGAAATTACAAACTGCAGCTTTAATGTTTGAGAAAAATTTGACATTTAATGTATTATGCACTTATATAAGAGATGTACAGTGGGCAACCCCATCTTGTGGTTCTTTGAGCAACCTAATTCGAAGTGAGAAGCATTAACTAAAAGAAACTGAGAAATTAAACACTTCAAAAGGGGATATTATATATTAGTGATGTGCATGAGTATAATGTTAGCAACTTAACTGCTTTTGTTTAAACCTAAGAACATTTATGACTAAGCAGAGCTATATATTTTTAAATATTATTTTTTCAGCTTTCAAAACATATAAGGCTGTTTCTTCAACTTTGGGAAATTTCATGTCTCATGGGTTGATTTTTATAACTAACCAATTCCAACTTTTTTTCTTTTTGTTATATGGTCACATTAAGACTAGCTTAGAAACTTTTTAACAAGCCTTCATCATTTATTTTTGGTACTTTTAAAATGCCTTTTATGTATAGATTTTTATCTTTTTCCCTACCTGAACATTTTCAATAAAGCTGTCATTTTGCCAAATTAATAATTCACCACATAATTCTATGAAACATAATACATAATTCGAGATGTGGTGGAAATGACAACGTGTTGGGAATTTCCATAACTTTAAAAAAAAAAAAAATGACAAAAAATGACAGATTTCCTGTGATGCATGTACATACATTGTTGGACATTGACAAATTAAATAAACTAGTGAGAGTGTGAAAAATGTTTTAACGAACCTTAAGAAGTCCACAGTGCTAAAAGTGCCCAAATTGAAGAAACACCCATAAAATAATATTATTCTTAATTTTGAATCAGTATTAACTATTAGTATTAACTTACCACTCGAAATTAAACAAAGGCAGTCAAATTGCTGTCACTGTTAAACTTGCATTATTATGTTTCCTGGACACTTTAAAGGTTTAAATATGGGTAGATAAAGCCAGTACAGTTTAGTCAGGTGTAACAAACAAAATTCAGTGTGTGAGAATGTGCACAGGTGCATTTAAATTTAAGCTGCAAAGCAGGACTTTAATGCAGCATGCCCAAACCTATACCTCATCAGCAGAGGGGTACTGATAGCTAAAAGAGTCCTGAAAAGAGGAAGACACAGTTAAAGAAAACTATGAGGGGAGAAAAGGTGTGGGGACAAAAACATAACCAAGCTAAACAAAAAGAAAGGAAGAGACACAGAAACTTCTGGGGGAAAAAAATACAAATGTCTGACAGAAACTGACAAATACTGATTTGTACTCTGTCCTTATTTGCCTTGAAACTAGTTAGAACTGACTGTGCTCCAAAGGTAAAACAATCCTTGTGATTAACTTTAGATGATTGACTATTAAAGACAACAGCATTTAAAGATATGATATACAAGGTAAGACATTTTTAAATACATGTATTTAAATGAGTTCTCACCAATAAAGACATAATGAACTTGTGCAGATAGACGATCTGGATGCAGCCCAATCTCAGGGTCACTTTCCCATCTACTTTACAGGTGTCAGAGTAGCCCACCCCTTCGGTAGCTCCAGGGTACAGAGTCATCTTGAAGCTGAACACCTCCTCTCCAACTATTGACACTGCCTGATGGCAATGATGAAAATACATGTGGATCTTATTAAATTGCTGTGGTGGAACAATCCGCCCCTCCCTCTCGTCATCGTCGCCTGGCCTCTGAGGGCCATCCTTCAGCCAGGCTCATGATGGAAGTTGGGCAGGAGAAGAAACACATAATTAATAAAGCCTCGTTGGGGCAGGGTTAGTGAGGCACACATGAATTGGACAAAGCCTCATCAGCGCTGCCATAAAAATGCAGAGCGCGCCCCTTCTCGGGGAGCCGGCTTCTATTCTCCATGTGTGCAAATACTGGCATCCTCGAAGGCCCAGGATCAGAGTGGGGTTGGGTTCGGCTGAGTTAGATGCATCATCAGACCCGCTCCTCAGACCCCTGGCACGAGTTAGATGTGTCACTGGGGAGGACAGCATGCAGGACCCAGGTGGGGAGCACTTGTGGCCGTTGATCACCATTCCCCCTGGACAATATTTTCCCCATTTATGAACATTTTATGTTTATTATTATTTTTAATAAATGCCTCTCCGAGGCTTGATGCCACACCTACTGTGGTGGAGAATGCGGGTATGAGTAGGGGCAGAGATGGCACAGTTTGAAAAACACGGTGACATCACTCTTCCTCTCATTCGCCGGTTAGATGGAAAGCCTGGAGTGGGACGGAGATAACACAAGGACAGCCTCCCAGCTAGAGGTCTTCACAGGTCCACCCTAACCCGAGGACCCGAGACCCGACCCAGGACCTGTACGGGTTCGGATCCACATTTTGTACGGTCAGCCAGTCCGGGTCGGGTCCCATTCTATGTCTGCGGGTCCTGGGTCTGTTTAACATTATATGTAATACCCGAGTCGATCCGCGAAGACCCGGCTGTGATCGGACAGCGCTGATGATGATGGACGTCAGAGGCAGAGCAGAGTTAAGGCACATGATAGCAAATTAGCAATGCTAACGTTAGCAGCCGTGGCAATGAACAAGCAATTGTTATTATAGTTCAAAAGGGCAAACAGTCGAAGTTATCTTATGCGAGATACTAAAAAACTGCAAAGCTGATTCTAAACAAGTTGTGTTTGTCATCCGTCACCGTGACAGCAAGTGTACTTTTGATGCTGAAATAATGAGTGGAATAGCTATGCTGTTTCAATCAGCAAGAGAGGAATCACAGAAAATCTGGATTATTTTATCAACTTTCTTGGCAAGGAGGATGGATTATATGCATCATGGCCAGGCACATGGGAGAAGGCTACTAATGTTACATTAGGTAAGACACAAAGTCAGCTTGTAAATTAACTTAATAGCAATCAGCTGTGAAATCGGTGTAGATCGGGTCTGTGTCTCCCAGCCGGGTCCGGGTCCCAGCTTTCAAATAATAGATGGGTCCGGTTTGGGTCCGGCATTTCTCGGTTATGCATGGGTATGGGTCGAAGCTTTCAAATAATAGACGGGTCCGGTTCGGGACCGGGTAATACATTTCCGGGTCTCTTTGGGTTCGGGCACAAATCTTTGGACCCGTGAGGACCTCTACTCCCAGCCTGTCACATTAATTTGTGTTTTTCTCTGTTCCCACCCGGGTGTGAGCGAGAGGGAGAGCTGGCCTGGAGAGGTACCCCCCATACACCCACTCAGACCGTAGGGCCTGGTTGAGGAAGTAGCATTCCCGCGTGGGCAGTGAGGAGGGTGCACCTCCGGCTCTGGAATCCGTGTCCGGATAAGAGCATGGGAGGAGGTGCCGACAGGGCGATGCATTGGAGGATATGGCAGAACGATCCGCCCCTCCCTCGAGTCATCGTCGCCCTGTCTCTGAGGGCCGTCCTTCTGCCAGGCTCACGACGGCAGGAGAAGATGCGCATAATTAATAAGCTTCGTTGGGGCAGCGTTGGTGAGGCACACCTGAACTGGATGGAGCCTAATCAATTCTGCCATAAAAATGCAGTGCGCCTCTTCTACTGTGTCTGTCTCTTGCTCACCCCGTCACAATTGCCTAAAATGATAATACTAAAAGAATTGACGTCAATCTCTCACCTTTTTATGGATGGTCTTTGGGTCAACATCAAGAACCACAATGTCACGCAGGCGGGCAAACACATCTGTTTCTTTTGCCTGGACCACCACAGATGCATTAATGCCTAACACAAAAGGAAGCCAGAAAACGTTATGAAAATTTATTTAACCCTTGTGCGTCAATTTAAAAAAGTTACTCAGAGGTCCTTAGAGAACAAAAATTTCCACGTCTTAAAACTGCCATAAAAATATTATATAATAATATTATTTTCCACTTTCACTGACTTATGTTTTTTAACCAACATCAGTCCTGATCATACCTACTAAATATTCATTCATTTTCAGGATTTTAACCCTTTAAATGCCAGTTTGTTTACATAATGGGGGACCTAGTTACCAGGCATGAAAAAATATTGCTACTGGGCGATTTCAATATTCACATATGTTGCCCCTCTAAACCATACTCTACAGAATTTTTACATTTAATTGAGTCATTTGACTTTGTTCAATGGGTATCTGGTCACACACACTCTCATGGACACAAACTAGACTTGGTTTTAACACATGGATTTTTAATTTCTGACATTGAAATCAGTAGTGAAACTTTCTCTGACCACAGGCCAGTACTTTTCTCTGTCCCTCTTACTGGCCGTATCCTCAGAAATCCATCTCTGGCACGCTTATCTTGTACTCTTAATCAGCGCTCCAGTGAAGAGTTTGCTGGAACATATCACTAAGTATGTAACTTTCTGGAAATGGACTCTACACTGCATAACTTAGATGCTGATGACCATCTTAATCTTTTTATTTCCACCTGTGAAGATATTATGAATTCCATTGTGCCTCTAAGGTACAAAAATCATGAGCCTGTGCCAGTGCCCTAGCATACTGACACTATACGCTCCCTTAGGCAGGCATGCAGACGTGCAGAACGCAAATGGAAAAAGGACAGACTGCAGGTTTCTTATGATATTTTGAGAGACTCATATAATATGTTTCAGAAAGCGGCAAAGGCCGCAAAATGTAAATACTTCTCTGAACTTATTACTAATAATTGTCATGACCTCAGGTTCTTTTTTCTACCATTAATTCTGTTTTAAATCCTCCTGTGCATTCATTTTCAGATGCTTCTGTTTCTCTTTGTGAAAATTTTGGGAAATTCTTTGTGGATAAAATTACAACATTAAGATCTCTGATGTCTCACTCTGCATATACTTTGCCTGATGCTCCATTATGCTCCTCCACCTGGTCTGAGTTCGAGACAATTGATTTGGTCTTATTTAGAGATGTTGTTGACCATCTAAAGCCAACCATCTGTCCCCAGGATGTTATTCCTCCTTTTTTCCTTAAACAAGGAAACCACGGTTGGTACCGGCCTATTATTGGTTATCAACAAATGTTTATCCACTGGCTCTTTCCCAGCTAGAGGATATTTGGGGGGATATTTAAGTGGAAAATACGTCACATGGTCTTGCCGACCATGTGGAGAAGTCTCATGGTAGATCCTACCCAACGTGGGAGGAGTTACTACAAACATGGAGACTGTGGCAGAGGGGGCTCTGCCCAAGGAAGATGCAGTTTGCCAACAGGAAAACGAATTAGTGGAAGATATACATCGCATGGGGTTACCTTACAGGGAACCGCCACATGCAGAGCACCTCCCCAGAACAGGGCTCTTAGTTAGCACATGTACAGGGCCGGCAGCGAGTCTCTCCGAAAACTCGACTGCCACAGGGCTCAGAGGAAGTCAACCAGGGAACATAGTTTGTGAACACTACTGGGAATTAATGGCGCACGTCTTCAGCTCAGAAGAGGTGAAAGGCGCTATGTGCAAGCGATACACCCGGCCGGCTATCCCGGGCTTATCTGCTTGTATTGCGTACCACTACCTGGGACGAAACCGGTTCCACTCGGAGGTTGTAGAACCTTGCAAAGGTGTTGGGTGCTGCCCAGCCCGCTGCTCTGCAAATGTCTGTTAGAGAGGCACCCCTGGCCAGGGCCCAGGAGGCCGCTACACCCCTGGTAGAATGGGCTCATAGCCCTACTGGGGGCGGCACGTCCTGGGCATGATATGCCATAGCTATGACGTCAATGAGCCAGTGGGCAATCCTCTGCTTGGAGACAGCGCTTCCTTTCCGCTGTGCACCAAAGCAGACAAAGAGCTGCTCAGAGATCCTAAAGCTCTGCGTGCAATTCAAATAGATGCGTAAAGTGCGCATCAGACACAGCAACGACAGGGCTGGATCTGCCTCCTCCTGGGGCAGCGCTTGCAGGTTCACCACCTGGTCCCTAAAAGGGGTCGTTGGAACCTTGGGCACATAGCCCGGTCGGGGTCTCAAGATCACGTGAGAGTAGCCCGGACCGAACTCCGGGCACGTTTCGCTGACAGAGAACGCTTGCAGGTCTCCTATCCTCTTGATGGAAGTAAGCGCAATCAGGAGGGCAGTCTTCAAGGAGAGTGCTTTAAGCTCAGCTGACTGCAAAGGCTCAAAGGGGGCTCTCTGTAGACCCTGAAGAACTACAGAGAGGTCACATGAGGGAACGAGGCGCGGCCTGGCACCTCTCAGGAACCTGATGATCAGGTCGTGCTTCCCTAAGGACTTACCGTCCACTGTGTCGTGGTGTGCTGCTATGGCAGCAACGTACACCTTCAAGGTGGAAGGGGACAGCCGCCCTTCCAACCTCTCCTGCATGAAGGAAAGCACTGATCCGACTGCGCATCTCTGGGGGTCTTCTCGTCGGGAAGAACACCACTTAGCGAACAGACACCACTTAAAGGCATACAGGTGCCTCATAGAGGGGGCCCTAGCCTGAGTGATCGTGTCTACCACCGCGGGAGGTCCGAGAACCACGTCTGGGTGGGCCAGTAGGGTGCTACCAGGACGACCTGCTCCTCGTCCTCCCTGGCCTTGCACAGAGTCTGTGCAGAGTTTGTGCAAGTAGGCTCACTGGGGAAAATGCATATTTGCATAGGCCAGGAGGCCAGCTGTGTGCTAGCGCATCTATGCCGAGAGGTGCCTCGGTCAGGGCGTACCAGAGTGGGCAGTGGGAGGATTCTCGAGAGGTGAACAGGTCTACTTGTGCCTGTCCGAATCGACTCCAAATCAACTGGACCGCCTGAGGGTGGAGTCTCCACTCTCCCCTGAGGGTAACCTGCCATGACAGCACGTCCGCTGCAGTGTTGAGGTCGCCTGGGATGTGAGTGGCTCGCAGCGACTTGAAGTGCTGGAGACGGTGGGCGAGTTGTGACATACAACGAGAGCGCAGACCACCTTGGCGGTTGACATATGCTATTGTTGCCGTGTTGTCTGTACGAACTAACACTTGCTTGCCCTGGATCAACGTGCCCATTGCAAACAGCGCCCCAGCCCATTTTGGAGGCGTCTGTCGTGACCACGACGCACCTGGAGACCTGCTCTAGGGGAACACCTGCCCGTAGAAACGAGAGGTTGGTCCAAGGGCTGAAGAGACGATGACAGACCGGCGTGATGGCCACGCGATGTGTCCTGCGGTGCCATGCCCATCTCGGGACTCGAGTCTGAAGTGGTCTCATATGCATCAACCTGTGCAGGGTGGCCACCGCTGAGGATGCCATATGCCCCAGGAGCCTCTGAAAGAATTTCAGTGGAACCGCTGTTTTCTGTTTGAACGCCTTCAAACAGGTCAGCACCGACTGTGCATGCTCGTTTGTGAGGCGCGCTGTCAATGAGACTGAGTCCAACTCCAAACCGAGAAAAGAGATGCTCTGAACTGGGAGGAGCTTGGAGGAGCTTGCTCTTTTCCCAGTTGACCTGAAGCCCTAATTGGCTGAGGTGCAAGAGCACCAAGTCCCTGTGTGCACACAACATGTCCCGAGAGTGAGCTAGGATTAGCCTATCGTCGAGATAGTTGAGAATGCCCACTTCCCTTAATGGGGCAAGAGCTGCCTCTGCGACCTTCGTGAAGACGCGAGGGGACAAGGACAGGCCGAAAGGGAGGACCTTGTACTGATACGCCTGACCCTCGAATGCAAACCGCACAAAGGGTCTGTGTCGAGGAAGAATCGAGACGTGAAAGTACACGTCTTTCAGGTCTACCGCTGCGAACCAATCTTGATGCCGGATGCTCGCCAGAATGCGTTTTTGCGTCAGCATCTTGAACGGGAGTCTGTGTAAAGCCCGGTTCAGTACTCGAAGGTCCAAGATTGACCGCAACCCACCGCCTTTTTTCGGTATGATGCAGTAGGGGCTGTAAAACCCCTTATTCATCTCGGCCAGAGGGACAGGTTCTATCGCACCCTTCCATAGGAGGGTGGCGATCTCCACGTGCAAGGAAGCAGCGTTTTCGTCCTTCACCATGGTGAAGTGGATACCACTGAACCTGGGCGGACGCCTGGCGAACTGAATCGCGTTGCCGAGTCAGACGGTCCGGACCAGCCATCGCGACAGATTGGAAAGTGCAAGCCACACATCTAAGTTCCACGCAAGGGGGACCAAAGGGACAACGTCGTCGGACGTACCGGCAGGTGGGGCCTCGTGGCGGGGCGGAGCTCGAGGTGCCACACCATGTCATGGCCGTGCTGAGTCTAGGGACATCGAAGCATTTACCTGGCTCCTTGTGACCACCCCCGGAACAGCCTGGGATGGGGGAGGAAGAGTGTCACTCTCCCAAGAGTGACCCCTAGTGTCACTACATCGACACAACGTCGAGTGAGTGACAGATAGGGAACTGAAGTTATGACTTGAAAGCAATTTCCTAAACCTAAATGAAAATAAAACAGAAATTATCTTATTTGGGCCTAAGGAACAACTGTGTTGTTGACCTGGACCTTGGTTCTCTTGCATCATACAAAACTCACTGTGCTAGAAACCTGGGTGTCCAATTTGATAATAATCTAAAATTTGATACGCAGATCAGTACTGCTGTAAAGTCATGCTTCTACTCACTAAGGTTAAACCCTTTTTATCCAAGAGTAATTTTCAAACTGTGATTCACGCCTTTGTAACATCTCATCTAGATTACTGCAATTCACTTTACTACGGTGTCTCTCAATCTTCTCTTCCCCGTTTACAGCTGGTGCAAAACGCAGCTGCCAGACTTCTCATGGGGACTCGTAAGTACGAGTCTGTCACACCAATTTTAATCATGCTGCATTGGCTTCCAGTCAGTATAAAATGGTGGTGGTGTAGTGGACTAAAGCACTGAACTGGTAAGCGGAAGGTTGTTGGTTCAATCCCCACAGCCACCATCATTGTGTCCTTGAGCAATGCACTTAACTCCAGGTTGCTCCAGGGGGATTGTCCCTGTAATCAGGGCACTGTAAGTCGCTTTGGATAAAAGTGTCTGCCAAATGTAAATGTAAAATCTTATTATATGTTTACATAGCACGCAGCAATTTGGCCCCTAAATATTTGACAGATTTGCTTCATCCATAACGCTCCATCTAGAAATCTAAGATCTTGCGATCTTGGTTTACACATCGTGCCTAGATCCAGACTTAAAAAAACGAGGTGATCGCGCTTTTAGGGTTGCCGGTCCGAAACTGTGGAACAGCCTACCTCTTCATATCAGATTATCACCTTCAATTTCAGCATTCAAGTCTTCTGTAAAAACACACTTATTCTCTCTGGCTTTTAATATTCCATAAACATTGTGTACTGTTTAATTTTATCATAGTACTTGTTATTTTATTTTGTTGTCTGTTCTATCTGTTGTAATAATTATTTTTATATTGTACAGCACTTTGGTCAACCTTGTTTTTTTTTAAACGTGCTCTATAAATAAATATTGATTGACTGATTGATTGATTGATTGATTGATAATGTCAATGTTGTTTACACACACACACACACACACATTTCTCAATACACACATACAAAACACACTCTGACATCCATACCAACACACCCACACAATTTTAGCCGCATCATTTATTCAATTGGCCTGCAGTGCTCTATAATACATCAAACAGACAATAGGGAAAAAAGCATGTATTTGCTCCATAGGCTAATAATGAGAAACATGGCGCCATCTGGTGGAAAATAGAAAAAAAATGTACATTTTGAAGCCAGGGCTCCGGAATGAAAGCATAATATCATAGAATTCAAATTTTATGCTATAATGGCACTGGGATCAAACATTGCAGTTTTATTGGGTTGTTTCAATGGGGACATTTTTGTCCTAAAGGTCCTGAGTGTACTTATTTTGTTTACACAGTGTATTATAGATGTATTTTAGGAACTGAGGTTGAAATATCAACATTCCCAAAAAAATACACACCTTTGGCAAATTTATGGCATTGGCATTAAAACAGTCAAAATGATCGAAAAACAAATGAAAGACAAAAATGTCCCGAAGGCCGCACAAGGGTTAAGAAGTTTTAAAAAGCATTAATATTTAAGAATGTAAATAACTGCGTTTGAATTTGATTATGATTCTTTATTAAATGATGCGAGACATCGAGAAATCTGAAAAAAGGTCACGATTCAGTTCAATTAAATTATTTTGGTATGATTCTGTATTTTCAAAGATATGCTTCCATAGTAAGTGCCTCACTGTAATCTCAATTTTTGCTTTTTATTAAAGAAAAGGAGGGACGAGTCAAAATACATTTTTGTGGTAATCAACATTATGCCACAAATGCCTTCGATTTATCTTAACTTGTTTTAATCCCGGAATATTCCTTTAACAAGCTCAAGAATTTAATTTAATTTTTATTTTAAGTCACTTAAATAAAAGATTCTTATTTACAAAACAGCCTGGAAAGTTGATATTGTCCTTTTGAATGGGAACAATGTACACTATATTGCCAAAAGTATTCGCTCACCTGCCTTTAGACGCATATGAAGTTAAGTGACATCCCATTCTTAATCCATAGGGTTTAATATGACGTCGGCCCACCCTTTGCAGCTATAACAGCTGCAGCTCTTCTGGGAAGGCTTTCCACAAGGTTTAGGAGTGTGCTTATGGGAATTTTTGACCATTCTTCCAGAAGCGCATTTGTGAGGTCAGACACTGATGTTGGACGAGAAGACCTGGCTCGCAGTCTTCGCTCTAATTCATCCCAAAGGTGCTCTATCGGGTTGAGGTCAGGACTCTGTGCAGGCCAGTCAAGTTCTTCCACACCAAACTCGCTCATCCATGTCTTTATGGACCTTGCTTTGTGCACTGGTGCGCAGTCATGTTGGAACAGGAAGGGGCCATCCCCAAACTGTTCCCACAAAGTTGGGAGCATGGAATTGTCCAAAATCTCTTGGTATGCTGAAGCATTCAGAGTTCCTTTCACTGGAACTAAGGGGCCAAGCCCAGCTCCTGAAAAACAACCCCACACCATAATCCCTCCTCCACCAAACTTCACAGTTGGCACAATGCAGTCAGACAAGTACCGTTCTCCTGGCACCCGCCAAACCCAGACTCGTCCATCAGATTGCCAGATGGAGAAGAGTGATTCGTCACTCCAGAGAACGTGTCTCCACTGCTCTAGAGTCCAGTGGCGGCGTGCTTTACACCACTGCATCCGACGCTTTGCATTGCACTTGGTGATGTATGGCTTGGATGCAGCTGCTCGGCCATGGAAACCCATTCCATGAAGCTCTCTACGCACTGTTCTTGAGCTAATCTGAAGGCCACATGAACTTTGGAGGTCTGTAGCGATTGACTCTGCAGAAAGTTGGCGACCTCTGCGCACTATGCGCCTCAGCATCCGCCGACCCCGCTCTGTCATTTTACGTGGCCTACCACTTCGTGGCTGAGTTGCTGTCATTCCCAATCGCTTCCACTTTGTTATAATACCACTGACAGCTGACTGTGGAATATTTAGTAGCGAGGAAATTTCACGACTGGACTTGTTGCACAGGTGGCATCCTATCACAGTACCACGCTGGAATTCACTGAGCTCCTGAGAGCGGCCCATTCTTTCACAAATGTTTGTAGAAGCAGTCTGCATGCCTAGGTGCTTCATTTTATACACCTGTGGCCATGGAAGTGATGGGGACACCTGAATTCAATTATTTGGATGGGTGAGCGAATACTTTTGGCAATATAGTGTATATTTAAAAATAATAACAATAGATCACAATTATATAGAAATATTTTTTTTTAAATATAAGGGACACCTAATAAATTGGATATTATTCTATTTAATATAATTAATTATTAAATTCTGAAATCACAATTTAATTATTATTATTAAATATTTATTGTCAATGGATGCATTTTTACACCCTTATTTACAGTCATCTTTTGGATATTAACTTCTCAGTAATATTTCATAATGGGTTTTTCTTACAGACCCAAACAGATTAGAGTAACTGAAATGTTTGTTACATATGCCAACTCTGAAGTGTTGAGCTAAGTGTTGATTTATATTCTAGAATTGTGATACACATATTCTAGATTTTTCTACCTTGGATTCGGATGTCAGCAATGTTGCTTCTGTCATCACAGACAGCCACTCTGAAGGAGTCAAGCATGGCAGAGAGCTTAAAGTTCACAACACTCGAGTCCTTCGAACTCTTCGACACTAGGAAAAGATAGACACTTCTGTTAAAATAGCATTCAAACACATCATGCTAACAATCTGAAACCAGCATTGTCTGCAACATGCTTTTACAGAAGCAGAACCTATACTGTTTAAGATCCCTGTAAGTGCATGTCATAGCAAGACCAGTGCAGAGGTCAAGAGGAAAAAATATATCAGTTACCCAAGAAAAAACCTACAGAGCAGAGACAAAGAAAACAGATGCATGAGCAATATTCAGGGTCTGCCTAATCATATGAGATCAATAATTATTTGGATTCAAATGCAATAGTTTCTGACAACACAAAATGTGTGTGTTCACCTATCTTCCCTGCAGCTGCTCTCTCAGCCTGTCTCTTGATCTCTCTATCTTTAGAGGCCGTTAGCTCCTGTGGTATTGCTGTGTTCAGGTAGTTGATAGTAGACAGCAAAGCTTTAGTGTGCAACAAGAAATCCAGTGAGGAAAGCTCCACCTGTAAAACAAAATAGACCAAAAACTTAATTTCAGTTTCAAGTAAAGTATTAGTTCACCCAAACATGAAAGTTCTGTCATCGTTTACTAACCCACATGTCAGACCAAAGCAATGACTTTTAGAGAAGCTTGTTTACACAGGCTCACACCAGGAAGCGCAGCGCTAAACAACATAAGTTCTCGCGAGCTAGAGTGAAAGATCTTCTCTCATAAAATCTTTTGAACATGCAACAGATGTCAACAACGAATTTCGAACGACTTGACCCATTTTTTTAAATAAAGCCTTAGGCTTTAGTTTACAGCCACACATACATACACCTTTCCACCATGCTGCTCATGTCAGAGCCGCATACATGGAGAACATGAGAAGCAATCTCAATACCAGCCAGCTTTTCCAAAGACTTGAGAACCGAATGATAATCTAACCATCTACATTAATCCGTAATCAGCCCACAAACTCACACAGCACATTGCGGTATTTGCTTATGACGAGGCTGGAGCTGTTGTGCAAGTCCAATGCAGTTGAAGGAGAAACAAGCGAGAAAAAAAATAATATATCCATGTTATGAATCATAATACACTAAGCATAAAGAATAAAGAACACTTACATGAGCTGTACATCCTACAAACCTCCAGTTGCACAAAAAATATAAATAAACCCCAGCAACTTTCCTCACGTCGAGCTCCCGCGTTGCCGCATCCCATTCAGACGTGATTATCTCAATGCCCTATTCCCTTCGAAGACAATTACCCTCCACTGTGAGAGCTTCAGAAGGTTTAAAGGTGATAACGGTCAGTCAGTCAGAACTCACTTTTTAAGCCATTCTTATTGGAAATTCTGTTTGGAATCAACTTACAACATGGATTGTGCTCCCTTTGAAGTGCCCAGCAAAGGCATGATCAGCACCAGTTAGAACACAGTCAGATGCGCTGAACATTTGTAGGGGTAGTGTGTGCTCTCGTTCTAGAAAGGATTTGACTGGACAAGGTTTCTCAACCTCTGTGTGATGTCACAGATGCTCCTGAGTCTTTTAGCCGGAAGAGAGAGACTGCAGATTTGAAATGCTTTTATCTTCTGAAAACGAATTTTGTCAACGTTTAGAAGTACACTAGCATGGGGCCTGGGTAGCTCAGTGAGTAAAGACGCTGACTACCACCCCTGGAGTCACGAGTTCGAATCCAGGGCGTGCTGAGTGACTCCAGCCAGGTCTCATAAGCAACCAAATAGGCCCAGTTGCAAGGGAGGGTAGAGTCACGTGGGGTAACCTCCTCGTGGTCGCTATAATGTGGTTCTCGCTCTCGGTGGGGTTCGTGTTGAGTTGTGCGTGGATGCCGCGGAGAACAGCGTGAAGCCTCCACACGCTCTATGTCTCCGCGGTAATGCGCTCAACAAGCCACGTGATAAGATGTCACAGACGCGAGATTCGTTCTCCGCCACCTGGATTGAGGCGAGCCACTATGCCACCACGAAGACTTAGAGTGCATTGGGAATTGGGCATTCCAAATTTGGGAGAAAAAGGGAGAAAAAAAAATAAAATAAAAAAAAAAGAAGTACACTAGCATATTGGTGACCTTAAAGCTAATAAATATGGACTAAAAGCAGCAAAATATCCATTTTGATTTCAAGGGGGTCTTTAACCTCAATAAAAATGGCAATTATTAAAATTGTGCTATCTGTATATTAAAAAAAGAAAAGAAAAGAAAAAAGAACAACTTCATTCTAACTAAGCAACAACAACAACAAAAAAAAATTATCAGTTTATTAAAAACAATAAGATTGTTAAGATAAATCCCCTCATATTAATTACAAAAGATAAAAAAGTTTATACTTAAGATAAACAAACAAACTGAAAGATGTATCATTTGTTTATTTGTCATTGTCACCATAGAACATACACATACCTTCAGTGTCTGTTCTGTGTTATTAAATAAAGTGTGGAAGCTCGGTCCATTCACGTCAGCCTAGAGGTCAAAGAAGGGACAGAGTCAATCACAAATACTGACTTGTGTGTATGTACGACCCCCGCACAAATTAAACCACTTAGCAAACAAAAAACATTAAAAGAGAGTCTTTCAGAGAGTGTTTGATCAGCATGATGTTTGTGCATACTTTGATATACTCCACTTTCAACAGATCAGAACCATGCTTGTCCGAAGAGGTAATTAGAGGAAGTGGCTGATTTTGTGCATCTGAAAAACATGCATACAAGCAGAAGAATTAGAAAGTTAAACAGCATGAGTTACTTAAAAAAGCAAAAATGTTGATCACACTGAGTGTATATGTATGGACCTCTTGTCTCACAGTAGTCCAGGCTGATCTTGCGGAGGTAAGATGTGACAGTGAGATCAAAAGTTCGTATCTTGCCCTCTGCACCCAGCTGAGACACACTCAGCGCCAACACTACATCCTCCTGAGCAGCCTGCCTCGTTAGCTCCAACAACACCTAAACACCCACATAAATACACACAAATACATCACACTGAAACACACCCATGAACAGGAATGATACACACAATAATTGCCATCAACTGACTGAAATGCTGAATGATGTAATAGTGATATATTACACAGCTCTCAGGAATACCTGATTCTGATAGGCCAATTGTGGTATTCTGTGGTCAGATATTTTTGTATTATGTCTGCTAAACAGTGTAACTGACTGTTTCATGTCTCTCGTATCACTCCACGATCTCTTTCTTCTCACAAAACAAAATAACAGCAAATCAATATTTTATGTCCATTTATTTATTTGGCAAGTAGCTGTGTGATAAGCTGGATAACGTACTGTACAGTCTAAGAAGATAGGAGGATTTTGTAACCACAGATGACTAATTACTAATCAGACTTTGTAAGATACCTTTTAAATGGAGAGAGTGTGAAAATTTGGAGGTAGTGATGAAAAAGAGCATACCGCTTTGACTTCAAACTGAAACTGCACTTCAGTCAACTCTTCTAGGGTTGATCTCAGAGTGTCTTCATCTACAGACTTCTCACTGGTGTCTTCATTAGAGTCTGAACACACCACACACACACACACACACACACACACACACACACACACACACACACACACACACACGAGAGAGAGAGAGAGAGAGAGAGAGAGAGAGAGAGAGAGAGAGAGAGAGAGAGAGAGAGAAGAGTACATGTGCGCACACAAACAGAATGACATTTTTGCAGAATTATATACAACAGAATCAATTAAAAGACTGAAAAGTATGTGAAAGTAAGTACTGACCTGACTCAATTGTATAGGACAGAACTGAGGGGTCTAAACCAAATACTTTTGGCCTGGTATCCAACACCTTCAGAAGAATATCCTCATTATTAATCAAACAACAACAAATTATAAAGGAACATTTTGGCCAGAAAAATTATCCATATTTGCTCTATTACAGTAGTTCACCATCTTTACATGTGCATCAAGCTAGCAACACATAGCCTACTAGGTAATTTGAGAAAGCTCAAACTCTCAACCAGTGTCAGAAATGAATTTTACATTAAAGGGTTCACCCAAAAATGAAAATGTTCTCATCATTTACTCACCCTCACGCCATCCCAGATGTGTGCTACTCTCTTTCTTCTGCAGAACACAAACAAAGATTTTTAGAAGAATATCTCAGCTCTGTAGGTCCATACAATGCAAGTGAATGGTGACCAGGACTTTCAAGCTACAAAAATCACATAAAGGCAGCAATAAAGTAATCCATATGACTCCAGCCGTTAAATATATGTCTTCAGAAGCGATCTGATAGGTGTGGTTGAGCAACAGATCAATATTTAAGTCCTTTATTTCTATAAATCTCCACTTTCACTTACACTTTCACTTTCAGAATGTGAAAGAATGTGAAAGTGTAAGTGAAAGTGGAGATTTAAAGTAAAAAATTATTGAATATTGATCTGTTTCTCACCCAAAGTGATCGCATCGCTTCAGAAGACATATTACACCACTGTAGTCATATGGATTACTTTTATGCTGCCTTTATGTAATTTCTGGAGCTTCAAAGGTCTAGCATTGAGAGGACCTACAGAGCGGATATATTCTTGTAAAAATCTTCATTTGTGTTCTGCAGAGGAAAGAACGTCATACACATCTGGGACGGCATGAAGGTGAGTAAATGAGAGAATTTTCATTTTTGGGTGAACTATCCCTTTAAGAGTACATTTTTGCCAGGCAACAGTATCAAATATCTGTGGCTTCCTACCAGGAAATGACCTCTCATGAGTCATGACTTATTTCAGTGTGAGATGAAGCAACTCTTGAGCCAATGCAGAGAGAACAAACTCCCCTTTTATATGGAAGAGTTTCTCTGTGTTTTCTGACCTTTTCTCTGGGGGTGGTAGGGGGGGTTGATGTAGTCTGTGGAAGAGGAATACTGTCTACAAGCTCCAGAACACCCTGGATCTTCTGATCGGAGATCTTTATGTGCAGCAACGGCAACTCCCCTGATACTTTGAAACTGTAAAATTACAGACCTGAGTCTATTTACAATGACTAAGATTAATAAGTTATAGTGAGAGGGAGAGAGAGCACTAACCTGGGCATACAGGAATCTTTGTCCACCATACATTTGGCGAGCTGAATTGTGAAATCCATTGGCTGTAGGATGTGCTGATGGGAGAAACCCTGAAGACGAGCATTCTTCCATTTCTCTCCTTAAACCCACACATAAAAAGTCACAAAAAATAGTTAAGGGGCAAAACCAGTTGCAATAAAGTACTGCCGTTCAGTTATATGCTGCGATTCATTGTCTTTACCTGATTTGCTGTAGAGTATTTGGACACTGCGAAGCTCCAAGGTGTATCTTTCATATGCTCGATCCATGATCTCCTCTATTGATGAGAAACTGACAGATGCGTGCTGATGACTGCCCTGATCTATGCTGTTCAACTACATACACACATATACAAGAATGCAAATACAATCAGATATCATTAACAGAAAGAATTCTCTCAACCTCCTGAGACCCCGCGTCCACATGCGTGGACAACAAGTTTTTGCTGCGCTATAGGCTATGCATAATTAAATTTTATTTAAACTGACTGATCTCAGTTCTCTAGGCTGTCATTAAAGGGTTAAACCTCCGACGCACCGAGTCATGTGACAAATCAACATAGCGCCGATCTCAGCTGAGTGTGTCTTTGGGAGAAACAGCAACAAAACTACATTTGGTAAGAAACCTCATTACGTTTTTACATTAAAACCTGTTTGAGTCAAAAGACAAATCTATAGTTTGATCTGATATGCCATTTTAAAAATTTCATTTATTTATCACGAAATGGCAAGCTGTTAAAAAACAATGACCATGTATGTGGACTATAAGCTCATTTTCCTTAACATATCCTACAGTATATTCACTGTAAATTATCATATTGAGAATCAATGGATGCACCCAAAAGCTGAAAAAAGTTGATTTCAGAGGCTTGATATGGAGTTAGGATAAAAATAAGGTGCATTTCAAACTGTTCTGAGACCAGTGCCAACAGACAGCACATTGGAGGTTAAGTGAATCCCTAATTAGGGAACAAGGGAGCAAGGGAGCATCCTATAGCTTTCTTATGCAGCCAAGTGCATTCACTCCTGACATCTGGTCAAAAGTTCAGTTTCAGTCTGCAGATGATGTTTGGACCACTCAACAAGTTTGGCAGACATGGGACAATGTTAATCAGTACATAGATTCAGAATTTATAATGTATAATTTTATTTTAACATGGCTGGCAGTGATTGGATGATGCTGGCCATTACTTTTAATCAGAATTATTTATGCTAATTTCTGATGTAATGTCTGTAACATCTCAAAAACATGAATTACCAACACTCCTGGAAACATAATTAATAATTTCATTTAAAAATAAAACTGACTTTCTATAGCTTGGTATTATTTAAAAACTTAGTACCACTGTCCACATATGTGGACAAACATTTTTAGGAAAACTATTTGGTCTAAAAAATATATATATTTTTTTTTTTGCATGTTTCTTAGGGGTTACTAGTTACAAATTAAAAGGGGGGAAAGAAAATGCACATAGCAGTTACGCTTGGGTATCAGGAGGTTAAAAAAAAGTTTTGAGTTTCCTCCCTCACCTGCAGGTTACCAAAATCAACGATCATCAGGTCTGATTTGCCGTCATAGAAGCCAGACTTGGGCAGCAGCAGGTAGGAGGGTTTTAGATCAATCCTCAAGTCCAGCACCTTACGTGTCTCAATGATGTGAGACAAACCTTGGGTCAGACAAAGAGAAAGGGGAAGTATTACTGATGGTTTCTATTGTACTAACATACTGTTTCTCAATGTGACCATATCTGTGGAGATGATGGGAAATGAGCAGAGGGTTTACCACTGGCCGTCTTCTCTTTGATCTCCTCAAGTTTGCGGAGTGTAGCTGAGGTGATGACTTCCAGGTCAACTCCTTTCCCTGCCTTAAAGAATTCTGTGATGCTAATAACAGTCAGCTACAAACAAAACAAAAAAAAAACAAAAAAATGTAAATATTACATTTGATTTACTACTTAACTTACTATTAAAAGTCTTGTCTAAATGTCTAGAAATTAATATTTTGGATAATATTATATAAAGTGCAGGCACAAAAGTTTTTCCAAGCAATCAGTGTACCAGCAGCAATTTTTACAAAATATAGTTTTATATATAAAATCAAGGTATCTTTAGAGAGTGCTGGTTGTTTGTCATGTTTCATTAAACAGATAGCTGAGGCTCTAAAATCTAATTGGCTGAGCCGTGCTTGAAGCTGTTGTAAAAAAACATTTAAAAAGCCAATACACACACACACACACACCTGTGACTGCACATCCATTGAATTCTGTATTAAGTCAGCAAGTTTCTATATTGCTTGGCAACCATAAACAGTCTAAAGTGAGGCTAATGAAATGTTGATTCTGGTTATTATTGATAATAAATGTAGTCTTACTGTCTTTTATCATATTGCTGTTGCTGTTGTTGTATAAAAGCAATAAGCCACTCAAGGCTATTTACCCCTTATCCATGGAAAAAACACTGTACTCAAGTAGCTTATTGCTTTTATTGACATTAATATTCAGCATAAAATCAGTATGTGTCACTCACAGCATCATAGATGATCTCCACAGGCTGTGAATGGACTCTGAGAAGCTGGTCAGCTGTGCTGTTTTCTGGATTGAGCTCAAAGAGCACACTGAGCAGAGAGGAGTCAGAGTCTCCCACTGACGCTATGAGAGACGGCACTTCACCCTGCTGCTGCAGACCAGTCACGTACCAGTGCTCCAGCTTAGCCTCCACTCTGTACAACACAATTCAAACATGGACTGCAATAATTCATTTTCTTAATCAGTATATTTGTCTTGTTTTCCAGTACAAATATGGAAACATCCTAAAGATAAAATGCATTTACTTGTGAAGCAAATTAAAATATTAAGATATAAAGTCCGGTTTTCAGAAAAATTTAATTTAGTGAGGTTAATGCTAAAAGCAAGAAATACTATTTGCCAATAGGGTAAGAAAAATAAACTTAATTGAAATGGAAAACAAGTTTATTTATTTTTTCCCATTGGTAAATAGTATTTCTTGTTTCTCAAAGGGATAGTTCACCCAAAAATGAAAATTATCTCATCATTTACTCACCTCATGCCATCCCAGATGTGTATGACTTTCTTTCCTTTGCAGAACACAAACAAAGGCTTTTAGAAGAATATCTCAGCTCTGTAGGTCCATACAATGCAAGTGAATGGTGACCAAAACTTTGAAGCTCCAAAAAGCACATAAAGGCAGCATACAGGTAATTCATAAGACTCCAGTGGTTTAATCCATGTTTTCTCAAATGATTCAATAGGTTTTGGGTGAGAACAGACAAAATGTAACTCCATTTTTACTATAAATCTTGAAATTTGCAGTCTCCTTGGCGATCACGATTTCAAGCTTGATTGCACTTTTTAGAACCATCTAGAGCTCTGCGCATGCATCAATCTAATGGATTCCTTTCATGCCACTTTTTTGTACTTTTTGGAGCTCCAAAGTTTTGGTCACCATTCACTTGCATTGTATGTACCTACAGAGCTGAGATGTTCTTCTTAAAATCTTTGTTTGTGTTCTGCAGAAGAAAGAAAGGCATACACATCTGGGGTGGCATGAGGGTGAGTAAATGATGAGAGAATTTTCATTTTTGGGTAAACAATTCCTTTAAGCATACACCTCACTAAATATTTTTACTGGAAAGTAAGAAAAAAAAAACACTGAATAAGAAAATATTTGCCATGTATATACACTATTAAACCATTAAGAGTCTGTTTTTATATGTGCATACAAACTAAGTCAATAATCACATTAAAATGTGTCACACTGAATAATAGAGCTTAACACAATATACAGTATAACACCCTATTTAACCTATTAAAACAAATGGCCATTTGCCAGTGAGACATATTTACTAGTCTATGTTAAGGGTTTCCATGAGTGGATGTGTGTGTGAGACATACTTAATGGCCTGTGCTCCTGGTCTCTGTGAGATGGCTGTACTGAGGTCGATCATTTGCACTTTGAGGATCTCTGGAACGCCAGGCTCCTCTCGGAATGTTACTGAGGTGCTCAACAGTTTAAAGGTGACGATCACTGCTACATACTACATATATGCACAAAAGCACAAAGACATAAATATATTACAGTAAATGTACAGGCTGAGGCTAATGTATTTTTAAAAATAAGGTACTTTTCACATCTTTAGTCAAGATAATGCAAATAAAGATGAACATATACAAAGTACAGGTTCATCATATGATCAGATTTCATTAAAGTGTAGTAGGTGCTAATTTCCACTCACATGTTTTGGTAAGGCAAGGTTATGTGAGCTCCCACTGTAGCCAATGGCTGTGTAGAGTTTAGTTTTCTCTTCAGGAGTCATGATGGAATCTATACCTGTTAACGGATAAAAGTACACAAATATGCATTAAATTAATTTGATTTATTTATAAATATACTACAGATAAAACACTCACTCTCAGGCTCTTTATCTTCCTCTTTCTTCTTCCCTTCTTTCCTGCCAAAAAAGCTGCTAAAAAACCGTCCTCCACTCTGTTTTTGAGTGGCAGCCTTTTTGTCAACCAGCTTCTGCCCAGAACGAACCACCTGTGGATAGAGAAGGTAAGGTAAATACACAGCATTACAAATAATAAAACATCAGTAACCTCCTCTGTTTCGGTAAGTATTTTCACACCTCCATTTGAACTTGCTGTCTGGCCAATACAATGTTGAACACATCCAGAGCTTTCTCCAGCTCCTGAGAAGTGGAAAGAGATGGAAAATAAATAGAAAAGTATTAACGCACTGATGTTATCTAGACAATATACTCATCATTAGTTATTACCTGGATCTGCTTCTCTGCATCCTCTCGGACTTTGCCCTGTGTGAGTTTGACTTTGTATGCAGCTTTGTATGCCTTAAGCGTGTGCCGGTGCTTCTTGATGTTGGTCCAGTTCCACATCTGATTAAAGTGTCTAATATGGACTTCCAATATACTGCTGATACTGTATTTCCACCTGTTGATTGATCAGAGTAACACATTAGAAACACTAAGCTCCAATTAAAGTCCGATAGTATCCAATTTATTATGAGGAGATGTTTAATGTACTTACCACTGCTTTGCATTTCTGTGGACTGGAACATCAGGTCTAAACTTCCTGTAGGGGCCATTCTTCACCATACAGTCTATGGACTCCAGGAGATCCACCATAGACAGGTACTAGGAACAACACCCAAAAGAACCCAATCTATAAACCTCCCCACTAGTGTGCATATTTAGAGTATGCAACCCATGATGGGTTTACATGATGGTGGCTATATCGTCTTACCTGAGGCTTGGTCATCTCAACTGCGATGTTCTGAACCTCAAGGTGCAGTTTCGCTTTTGGTGACTTCAGCTCAACTTCAGCATTAGGGTTGATGCACATCTTTGCAGAGGCAAAGATGGGTTTAAAAACTTTATGAGGAGGAAACAAATGAGTTTTCATCATATTTATGCCATGATTTACGACATACAATTTAAGTCATATTGCGGCCCCTTTGGAAATTTGCTAAGGCACCCTTAGTGGGGCTCGTCCTCCTGGCTGAGAACCACTGATTTACAATATAAACCAAAATTGCCATTCAACCATCAAAACTTTAATCTTTCTGACAAACAAATGTACATTACTTTCACGTACATATGTTAAGTGAAACTGTATTGCTGTTCTTACTGACATTTGTAGTTTATCTTTAGTACTTCTAGTATGTGGCTGTGGTAAGAACACATCTGCTAAGAATATAAATGTAAATATAGTACACATTGTGATTACTTAAAGGATAGTTCACCCAAAAAATTAAACACTCACACTTATCAAATCGCTTTTGAAGACATGGATTTAACCATTGTTGTATGGATTACTTTTATGCTGCTTTTATCTGCTTTTTGGATCTTCAGATTTCTGGTCACCATTCACTTGCATTTAATGGACCAACAGAGCTATGATATTCTTCTAAAAATCTTAATTTGTGTTCTGCAGAAGAAAGAAAGTCATACACATCTGGGATGGTATAAGGGTGAGTAAATGAAGAGAGAATTTTCATTTTTGGGTGAACTATCCCTTTAAAATTGTGTACTATAAGGAGGTGTGCCGTATGTGCATGGATCAAGATCACACAATTTGTTCAAACAGCACTTTACAAAGCAAAGATGCGGAGGTTAACACACACCCAGATTATTGCAGAGCTTGCATGAAAGAAAAATTAATAGTTGTAGACAGGGGTTTGCCATGCTATATCATTACTATTCTTCTTACAGATTTAATCTTTACAACACACTTTTCAAATTTTCAACCTCCAGGTTCTTAATTTCTTCTGATATCCTTTCTTTTCTACCCCTCCACTCAGCAGCTCATCAGCAAAGCACAAAAACTAAAACGCCAGGCCATTAATAGTGAATATCAAAATGATGATGAATACTGTCATGTCCTTCCAGTGGTTAATGCAATACCTACTGTATTGGTAGCCTCGCAGTTCCTCATTTTTGGTGCTGATACCTGCTTTCATCCTGTCCTGCAAAAATATACAACATTCTCAAATGTGGAGGCATATTTTTCAATATGAGGTGATGTAATAACACATACCAAAAAATGAAGTGCTACAGTATATGTAACAGGAAATAAAAACTATCAAGTACTATACAGGTTACAGCAAAAGCCATTTAAAACAGCACAACACGGTAGAGCTCACTTTGTGCTCTTTGCACAGTGTTAGGTCAGTTTCAACTTCTGAAATGTAATCAGATACTAATTACAAATTACACGACTAAAATCAGTAATATAATCTTTCAGATTACACTTTTAGCAAATGTAATCTATTACTTTTGGATTTATTATTATTATAAAATCTAATTCTTTATTTTAAATGTATAAAGTACCAATTAACACACCATTCATTAAACATTAATAAACATAAAATCAAACAGCAACTTGCTATTTGTCAGTCGCTGAGAAAAACAAAAGGGAAAAACCAACACTGTTACCAAAAAATGGAAGACAATAAAAAGATGCATGCATTTTTAATTTTAAGATAATTGTTGTTATTTAGGAATAGGGATTGGATAATTTTTTATCCAGCTTTGAAATGAAAAAGGAATGAATGTCACCAGATATTTTTCCTCCTCATAATTATGTATGAGAAAGTGTGGAATTAACCTACCTACTACTACATGACAGGCACTTGCCATCCTAAAGCATGGGGTGAAGTGTATTTGCATGGTGCAAAAGAACAAAGTTGCATGTGACCAACACCTCTACAATGTTTGTTTGCAACATGCAAGATGCATGAGTTTGCATCTAATTATGGATGAGGGCTCATTTGAAACACTCATTTTCAATGCAACATCAAAACTAACTATACAAATGCAAAAGTGCAATAAGATTCTTAAGATTGAATGTGTCTTTTTCAATGGATATATTTTTTTAAGTCAAAGATTGCATTTGTAAGGTAAAGATTGCAAAATTTTAAATTGTAATGTAACCTATTTAGAACTGCTAAATGTTTGTAATCTGATTATGTAATCTGCTTTTGCCCAACACTGATTTTGCATTAGTTCAGGATGCACTTTGGTCTCTTACAAACACAAGTGTATGGTCTTGACCAGTGAGTACAATATTCCCCACACTGATTATACACACCACACCCTCTAACACACACAGTGTTGTGTGTCAGAAACTACAGTCATGACTGTTACACCATTTTGAATTAAGTTAACTTGAAAAAATCCCCAAGGTGTCAAACTTTGGTTCAGCCCTATTCAATGATACAGATATTGACGCATATTCCGAAAAAGGCAAGATATTGTTACATTTAAATGGAGCATTTATTTACTCACTATGAAGTCTTACATGTGAGGGTGTGTGTTAACAACCACTCTAAACTCCAATCTCGAATTAACGACTGCAAGGCAAGCAGAGCTGATGTGAGCCAACACTAGTTAAAAGCATGACTATTCCTAGTTTAAAAGGAATAGTTCACCCAAAAATGAACATTCTATCAGCATTTACGCATCCTCATGTTGTTCAAAACCTAGTTGTATGACTTTCATTATGCCCCAGTGCAATGCGGGTGTATCCAGATAACAAAGTAGAGGGTTTATAGCAGTTGGGCGATGTATACAGGGCTGGTCAGTAAGGTAAACAGCATGTGTAGAGTGTAGACAATCTCTTGATGTTAGCTGTGTCTGTGTTATCTGGTTGAGGCAGTCTGTGGTGCCGTGCTGATAACAAAAACCACTGTAAGTTAAAACATTTCTCTCCATAAGAGAGTGAAAGATAGAAAGAGTGCAAAGAGCTGAGCAAATTATATCTTCACTGCTTTACTCAGCAATTACAAGCCTTGATATGAGATCAGTCAAATGATTAGCTTCTGTTGCACCCTGAGGCCTGCTTTCCTTGTCTAGAAGTCTCTAGCAAAACAGTCTTTTGATACTGAATCACACAGACTGCACTTTAGTGCTTTACGATCATTCCCTAAGTTCACTCTGAACTTACTTACTTGCTACATGCTAGGCTTCATCACAGAAAACAGGAATGTTCTTTTCTAATTCCTAATTGTCTTGGTTTCACAATGTGACTGCTAACCATTATAAATAGCAAGATTTTCAAATCACACTTTCATTTAATAAAGAAAATCTGTGATCACCGATGTGAACTTCCCATGCTCTGTCTTTACCCTTTCACACACACACAAACACACAGAAGCAGGTGGATTGTTTGCCTTAATTCACTGGTGCAAGACCCAATTTTATTTTAAATTAAAAGGTGCTGCAAGTAATTATTATATACCGGTAATATCCCAACTATCTGAGAGATATCACTGAAATAGGTGCCCTGTAAAATTACAACTGTCAGTTGTAACCAATCAGAAAACTAGCCAGTCAGAAACGCTCTCTGACTGTATTGCAAATTATTTTTAAAGTTCAGATTTGCTGACATGTCTTTGGAGGGTGGGTGGAGAAAGAGAGAGAGAGAGAGAGAGAGAGAGAGAGAGAGAGCATGTGTTTGAATGTGTCAAAATAGCAGAAGTTAGCAAAACGGCAGAAAAATACTAATATTAAGGGTAAAAATACCAAGGGCAAATTACCACTATCTCCTCCCTGGAGCCTTTGTAGAAGATTGGGCTGTTGACATTCCAATAGGCACAAAAACAATCCAGGCGCCCCAGCTTAAAGCAGAGAACACACACACGTTAGATACATTATCACAGCTATATTAAAGCCAAAGAAATCTTATTATGGGAAATAAGTGAAGAATAGGAGGTTGTGATCACCTTGTAGATGACCTTGGCCGCTTCATTTAGAATGCAAGTCTTCCAGTTCTCATCTGCTGTCTATAAGAGAGAAATGTAGTAAATACCTAAGCCAGAATTACTTGTGTGCCAATGTGAACTTATTAAATTTTGTGGAAAAATTAAACTGCAATTGTGATTGGAATTGATTTTCATTTCATAGCATATTTATGAAAGTATTTTCTGAGATTACCTGTAGACTGAGTTCTGAAAGAGTCATGCCCACTGAAAAAGGTTTCTGAGGGTCTGACACCTGAAGTATTTACAGATCTGTCACATAACCTCAATAGACTATTACATTTCTTTAATTAGCTACACATTTAAGTCACTTCTCTAGTAATTTGCAATGCACTTACAGTACTGTGCAAAAGTTTTAGGCACTTACTGCATAGTGAGGATGTCTTCAAAAATAATGCAATAAATAGTTTTCATTTTTCAATTAACATCATATAAAGTCCAGTAAACATAAAAAAGCTAAATCAATATTTGGTGTGGAAACCTTTACTTTTAAAACAGCACCAGTTATCATAGTTAGACACAGTTTTTCTTGGTTGTTGGCAGATAGGATGTTCCAAGCTTCTTGGAGAATTCACCACAGTTCTTCTATCTATTTAGGCTGTCTCAATGTATTCTTCTGTCTTTTTATGTAATCTCAGACTGACACGATGTTCATGAGGGGCTTTGTGGGGGCCATGACATCTGTTGCAGGGCTCCCTGTTCTTCTATTCTAATCTTTTCTATTTGCAAAAGTAATGTTTGGGAGTATAAAATGTATATTTCCTATTGACACACTGAAAGCTGAAGATATAAATAATCATCTTAAGACAAAAGCTTTTGTGAAACATCTTAAGTGCCTAAGACTTTTGCACAGTACTGTATACAAACACAAAACACAAATATGTGTGAATATGCGCTCATGCATTACATGCATGTAGAGTCAATACTCACATCATCCTCATATCTGATGTGAATGCTGGTGATTTTGACCTGGAGGTTTTTGATAACTTGTGTAGCCAGTTTCTCTGCAAATGTATCCTTCTTCTCTTCCTGAAGTTTCTCTGAAAAGAAAAATAACTGGGTAAACACAAAATACAACACCACCCTAAATGAAACTAAAAAGTAAACTAACTTTTTTTAGTTTAACATTTTTGTTAACTTAAAAAAAAAACAAAAAAATAAAACAATTGGAAACACTGAAAATAAAATACATTTTCATGACTCCACAACTAACTAAACAAAATAAATGAAGAATACATTTTTGTTTTAGTATTTTATATACAGTATATTGTAAAATTTGAAACCTTTATAACCCGCCCTCATTAAACATGAAGATACCACTATACTGAGCCGTTAAACACCCTTAAATGCTATTCGTTAACGCATTAACTTTGGCAGCCCTATACTCCTAAAACTAAATGCCGGTATATTGAAACTAAACAAAAATTAACCATCATCAAGTGAAAACTAACAACACAAAACTAAATTGAAGGTACAAATAAATAATATAAAATAAAACAGAAATAAAACAAATAAATAAAATTGAAATAAAAACTATAAGACTGATTCTAGTATATGTACTCCAACAAACAGAATAAAGCTATTCAAATTATTTGCTTATATTTGGCACTTCAGTGAGTAAGGAGTCGATCACAGTCAGTTCTGGCCACCCACCTGCTTTATGTTCATGCTTTTTAGATCTCCTAAAGGGTTTTTTATGCTTTTTAACCTTACGTCCTTTGTCTGATAGAGCGCAGCATTAAGAGAGAGAGAAAAGTTGGTAAGGTAGAAGAGGAACATGCATAAGACTGAGAAAAGAAATGAGAATTACTCAAAACAAAGCAAGCAAGTAATCACACGCACAAACACTCACATTCACATTAAACTGCACAAAAACACACAAAGTAATAAGGAGCAAAAAGCTGAAGTGTCTTCACGGTTAAGTTCATTAGAAACTCTTAAAGCCTCAAATAAGACAATGCATGTCTCCTTAGATGGATATACTGTATGACAGTCCCGCTACTGGAACTGTGTCCTGTACATACCACGTGGTGGATTCTTATACACATAACTCTCCAGATCATATACAAACTCTCCAGCCTGAGAGCCTGCAGTCCATCAAATGCAGCACAAAGCAAACACACACAGCCATTAGGGACAAAAGAAATGACGAGAATATGATGGATAGATGGAAGGGTTGGTGGATGGATGGATGGATGGACAGATGGATGAGGGGAGGTTGAAAAAAGTTACTACGCTATGCAGAGGTGAGGATGAATAAATTGATGAACATTAGTTAATAAAGTTATACCACCAATTAACTGCAAATAAAGAGACCATAAGAGAGGACTAATGATCCTATGTATGAAGTCAACAAATTATTATGTCCTGCTCATACTGACAGACAAGTCATATCTCGCCAGATACCGAACGAATGTTAGAAAGAGAACTCACCTCTGTGTGCAACCAGCTGCAGGTTTTCCTCAATACGCTGTAGCTCCCTCTGCTTGGCCTCCTGCAGGTACCGCTCTTCTTTAACCGCATCATACTTAATCGCTTAAAACACACAACACACAGGCAGTTAGAAGCAAACAAACATCTAAGACACCAAAGAGAGTGACTTATACATTATCATTCCCACTACAGCTGTCCTGAAGTCTTAAATATTTTCACTATTGCCAACTTATGTAGTTTTGCATGCACACACATATACTGTACATGTGGAAAACCAAACATAGATTTAAACACTTTGTACTCAGTCAGCCAAATAATAACAGAAATAATTATTTACAATGGGCATCTCTCTATATATTCACTGTTCAGAATGCGAGTGGCTTAAAAATAGCTACAATCTAATGCTGCTCATTCAAGTAGACTTGAGTTTTTTTTATTACTGCCTCCTATACTTCTTCTTCTCCTCTGGCATCCACAGCTAGAGTTCTATCAGGAAGGACCAGTTCAGGCCAATCCACGTGAGAAACAAAAGGCAACAAAAAGCATCTTCTTTGCACCAAGTGCAAATAGTGTTAGATGATTTCCCCTAATTAAATACTAACATATAGTAGTGGCATCACTGCAGTGGGTTTATTGAGTCCCACAGACACCCTACACCAACCTCTACCCCCTAAACCTAACCCTACTCTTCCCTTACAAAAATTATTATCACCATGGTATTTTCTAGTAAAATCATAGTAACCAAAAAATTAAACATGGTTACTATATTAACACCATATTACTGTAGTAACACCATGGTTAAATGCGTTGAAACTATGGCTTCCACACAAAAAAGCCAAAATTACTACAATATTACAATAGTAAAAACCCCTAATGCTTTGACTTCTCTTTCTACACTAGAGTAGTAATATTAATAACATAACAATGGCAATGTAGACCAGAAAATAAATGGCAGATAAATAAATTGCCAGGCTTTTTTTTTTTTTTTTTTGGCAATGGAGACGATTCCTTATGCAATTTAGTCCATTACAAACAGTGTGTTCATTCATACAACAAGCCATCAAAGTGTGTAGTACATATTTTATAACTGCTGTATAGAGCATATACTGTAGCTGACATACTGTATGTTCCCAGCTTATAGGGAAAGAAAGCCTGTGTATATGTAAACATAAAGTAATTAGATTGGCAGTGAAGGATGACTGTCTTCACTCCAAGAGACAGACAGACAGGAAGTAGTAGCTGATATGCTGTCTTCAATAAAACAATAATTTGATTACTTGCATGCATTTAACAGAATAAATCAGTTTAGAAGATATACAGTAGGGAAGCCCATAAGAAGTCCTGTTCAAAGTGACAAGAATCATTTCAACATCTGAAAAGGCAACGTACACACACACAATAAACTTTGCTGAGACAATCAAATGAAACAGTTATTAATTATTGCCATCAACAGCCCTCCAATAAAACCTGTATATTTACAATATGTATGATTAGCCATTCTAACCATAAAATATAGAACAGCCATCAAAGAGAGGCTATGATCAGATACACACAAGAGAAGCTTATTGGTCCAGGTCCCAAGCCACCACCCTACTACCTACTTCACTGCACTTGGCTTACCATTGTAAGGTGAAGTAAATAACCTAGACTCAGCTGCAACATGTAAAAAAACAATGTCAGTCGAAGCAGCCCAAGCTTTATTTGATGGAAATAGAGGATATGCATTAATGAAATTCACATTTTCAAAATAGAGTATCTTTTGTATGGGCTATCTGTAATTGTTGCAATAATAGTCAAAAAGAACACCCTCACATATCTTTCAAATGGTTCTCTTTACTAACTGAAGACTGCTGTGTCAAGATTACTGGCAATTGTCAATTGTGAATGCAAAGTACCCCACAACACTTTTCAGGAATCTGTACCTTTAACTCCTGTAATTAATAAAAGCTATTTGTTTTGATCATTTAGTATTTTGTATTTTACACATTTCTAGTATGTTTTTATTAATACAATCTTCACTGATAATTGAATTTCCTTTGTGTAATGAAGCTTAATTTAACGCAACTATACATATCTCTGTTAAGGGACAGGAATCCATCTTAACTACTTAACTATACAAACTAAACATAATGCAATTCTTATAACAAGAAAATTCAGCATTTGGGCTGATCCAAACTAATGACTGCAGTAAATGTTATGAAATAAATAGCCTTGTGCTTCCAGCTAGAGATATAAACGCTAATATTTTTTTGTCTACGCTTGGTGACATGCTGCATTAGTTTTACAATTGTGAATATTATAGAAAAAGCTAAATAAATAAATAATGTGGTTGTATAAACACTCACTTGCTCCGGGAACCACCAGAAGGTATAAACCATCTAACGTAGCCACCACTGCCTCATTGTAAAGGTTCTTCCAAGGGATCTTCAGAGTCAGTTTACCTACAGAACAAGCATTTCAAAGCAGTGTATACACTATATGAACCATAATAACAGTGTATTAAATGAAATGAAAGCAGGCACTCTGGAATCCTTATGATTATGTTACAGGTAAAGTGTAAGACACACATTAGTAAACTACAATACAAGCATGGTTATTTGTTAGTGGCTCGCTAGTATTTTAGGTAAACATGTAATATTATTTTCATAGCATGTGTTGCTCAGGAACATAACATATGATGTGTGTTATAATATATAAAACTAGAAAACAATCTCTTTTTGGCAATTGTACATAATAAATAAGGGTTTATTGGGTACTGTACTTTTAACTTATGGTCCCCCAGTGAAACTGAATAAACTAGTTTAAACTAGATCCCTTTTCATAACTCACTGAGCAAAACAGACCTACGCACCAATTGGATAAGGGCTTCAAGATTAGAAAGTGTCTTATTTAAACAAGAAAGCATTCAAAAACGTAATGAATCTTTTGAAAAAACATAGTTAATATGCATAGAATTAGGCAGACTTGTTAACCAATAACTTTTAAGAACCTGACATCTTGGCATACTGTCTAGCAGTCGTTTCAGGTTATCTGACTGGATCATGTGAGAACATGAACTGATGACTGATTTCACAAGCTCTCTTTTTATTGCCAAGACATCAACACTGCAATGTTTTTTTTTTTTTAATTATTATTATTATTATTATAGAACACAGAATCATAGAGCTGAATAAATAACTAATACAACAGTGATGAATAGTTCTTACAAAACATCTAGGCCTTGAGGGCTTGAGGCTATTTCACTACAGAGTCGTGAAGACGCTAATTCCCACATCAACACAGTACAGTTCCTAATAAAAGTGATTATTAATGAATGAAAGAATATGTTCAAAATGGCTTCAACTCGACTGACAAATCTAATGAGGAATTGTGGAAGCAAACCGCAAACTTCAATTAACTATATTCTGTGCACTAATAAAACAGAACCCTTAAAGAGCACCTATTATGGTTTTTAAACGTGCCTAATTTTGTTTTAAAGGTCTCATACAATAGATTTACATGCATCCAAGGTCGAAAACACTTTAATTTGCTCATAATTTAAATTGCAGCATTAGTTTTTTTTTTCCCAGTGTCAAAAACAACTCGTTCAATGATCCGTTCTAAAGGATTCATTCTAAACCCCTCCTTTCAGAGAGTCTACTCTGCTCTGATTGGTCAGATGTCCCAGTCTGTTGTGATTGGTCTACCGCTTAGTGTAGTGTTTGAGGGCGGGTCAAAGCTGTTCGCGAGCAGCCAATGAAGACAAGAGGCGGGTTTTTTGTTACCAAATTACTAGGTTGTACAGGAAGTAAGTCTGGAATTACTAACTACTAAGTGACTGTTAGGTGTTAAGAATTGGTTCTTTCTTTTGGGAGTCAATAACTCCATTTGTCGTGCACTTTGATTTTTGAAACTTTGCAGACTTTTTTTACATTTACAAACAGCTATATAACACACTATATGAAAGGTAATATTTGAAAAACCATAATAGGTGCTCTTTAATCTTTATTGTTGCATCTAAATGTCTTATTCGATTGTGTTCTCACTTCCTGCAACAACCATGAAGCGATCGTTATTGCAGAGCTAAATCAGTTGGTATTATCTAACTCGAGCAAAAAAATAAAGGAAGTGAAATTCACTTAATACAGCACTGGAACTTTGCTTTTACAGCAGTACAATCTCCATGGTTAACAACATATTACCAAACATAACCAAACATATTTCATGCAATTTTTACTTTGTCTTGAAAAAGTTAAAGTTGGATACTCACCAATTTGACCAGCCTTCACTTTAAAAGGGACAGCAAACTCATTCTAAAGTACAAAAATTAACTGAGTTTTAAACATACAACCTTTTAAATAATGTATGATATTTATTTTCTCTATACTATGTTATTACAGAAGGCCTAATACTGAAATGCTTTTTCAGTAGTAGCAACATGTACAGTATGCAGACTATACATTTAACTGTATACTGCTTTGTGAAAATGTACATAGTCCAACTCTTGCAGTTATTGTGATTTTTTAATATTTGTGATACCATCAGCAAATCATACTGTTTTAGCACACTTTGATTTAGCAGTAGCTACAGACATTTAAGTGCCAACCACTAACCACAGTGTTACATACACAGAAACACATGATTAACATTTTGGAACTTTCTCATAGTAATGACAAATATGGTTCCTGTTTTGTTGCTATTATATGATATGCACTGCATTCATAACATCTAAATCTAGATTAAAATATGTAAATATCTATGTTTAATTAAATTAAACATTTGAATGTAGTTAGCAATACATACTTACCAAAGCATTCTCTTTCACCCTCAGATTTTCTAACACAACATTTCCTAAAAAAGGATGATAATAAGGACAACATTGTAAATTGTATATAGTATTTCAGAATGTACAGACTGTACATATAGTTGAAATCAGAAGTTTACATACACTTAGGTTGAAGTCATTAAAACTAATTTTTTAACCACTCCACAGATTTCATATTAGCAAACTATAGTTTTGGCAAGTCGTTTATGACATCTACTTTGTGCATGACATTAGTAATTATTCCAACAATTGTTTACAGACAGATTGTTTCACTTTTAATTGACTGTATCACAATTCCAGTGGGTCAGAAGTTTACATACACTAAGTTAACTGTGCCTTTAAGCAGATTGGAAAATTCCAGAAAAATGATGTCAAGCCTTTAGGCAATTAGCCAATTAGCTTCAGATTGGAGGTGCGCCTCTGGATGTATTTTAAGGCCTACCTTCAAACTCAGGGACTCTTTGCTTGACATCATGGGAAAATCAATAGAAATCAGCCAAGACCTCAGAAAAAAAATTGTGGACCTCCACAAGTCTGGTTCATCCTTGGGAGCAATTTCTAGACATCTGAAAGTACCACGGTCATCTGTACAAACAATAGTACGCAAGTATAAACACCATGGGTCCACACAGCCATCATACCGCTCAGGAAGGAGACGCATTCTGTCTCCTAGAGATGAACGTAGTTTGGTGTGAAAAGTGCAAATGAATCCCAGAATAACAGCACTGAAAAAAAGCATGCGTGAGCAAGAAGGCCTACAAACCTGACTCAGTTAAACCAGTTCTGTCTGGAGGAATGTGCCAAAATTCCAGCAACTTATTGTGAGAAGCTTGTGGAAGGCTACCCAAAACGTTTGATCCAAGTTAAACAATTTAAAGGCAGTGCTACCAAATACTAACAAATTGTATGTAAACTTCTGACCCACTGGGAATGTGATGAAAGAAATAAAAGCTGAAATAAATCATTCTCTCTACTATTATTCTGACATTTCACATTTTTTAAATAGTGATCCTAACTGACCTAAGACAGGGAATGTTTTCTATGATTAAATGTTAGGAATTGTGAAAAACTGAGTTTAAATGTATTTGGCTTAGGTGTATGTAAACTTCTGACTTAACTGTATATTGAGTAACCAGATAAAGAAAAAGTTGTCATATCTCATTTAAAAGGTGTGTTGACAAAATAATAGGGCATCCACTAAAGCATCCAGTGTGTGAAGACAGTGTGTGTTCTATTAGCCCTTATCCAAATTGCATAACTATATCACTCAGATGGCTTCATTATAATAGAAATTAGGAAGGGTCCACACCTATTGCAAAGCATTAACATTTGATTTAGACATTGATTGAATCATGAACAATGGTCACCAATTCACAGAATAGGGCTGGGGCACCCAGAGCCATCACAGAAAATAGGGGACAGACCTAGATAGTATGATAAACATGCTTTCATTCATATACACTCTTGGTCAAGCGGACAAACAGGATACAGCCATTTGGAGAAAATCTTACAGAATCACGATACCAAATACCTTGAAAGCCCAATACAATGTGCATCACTTTCGTTTTTTATGTTATGTTATATGAAATTAACTATTTTTTTTTTTTAAAGTCCCTCATTTCATCTATTGTGGATTGCTCAACTGGAAACATTTAATCACGCCCTGGTGAGTTTAAAGGTGTTGCCACATACAGAGAAAAAGAAATCATATAGTTGGCGCTTTAATGCAAAATCCTGATTTCCAACAAATGTTAAAGGCTGAAATCAGTGATTATATGGAGACCAACTGGTCCTCAGTATCCTCTGTGGGCGTGGCTTGGGAGGCACTTAAGGAGGTTCTTAGGGGTTGGATCATACAGTATGCCTCATTCATGAAAAAATCCAAAGCACGAGAACTCGTGGAGTTGGAAGGGAATATTAAAAGTGCCGATGCAGAACTGAAGCGCCGAATGTTGTCTGATGGCCTCACAGAATTGACCGATTGAAATACAGATGTAATACTTTTGTCGCAGAAGGTGGAGTTTTGGCTATTCGGGGCAAGACAGTCATACTTTGAGTCGGGGGACAAAGCAGGGAAGCTTTTGGCTGGATAAAGCAGAGAGTTTTTTCTACCATTCCCTCAGTGAAATCTGCTGGTGGTGAAATATTTACCTTGTTAGTTATGACATCTCTTATACATACAGATCAGGTGGGGTTTATTCGGGGCCGCAGCTCTTCTGATAACATCAGACATTTCATCAACATCATGTGGTCAGTGGCAAATGATCAGACTCCAGTCGCAGCCATCTCACTTGATGCCAAAAAGGCGTTTGGTATGGTAGAATGGGATTATCTTTATAAGATTTTGGAAATATATGGGTTCGGGAATACTTTTATTGGATGGATTAGATGGATTATAGACAACCAGTAGCGGTGGTACAAACAAACTGATTAATTTCAGATTATTTTACTTTGGATAGGGGCACCCGGCAGGGTTGCCCTCTTTCCCCATTATTTTCTGTCTTGCCCTGGAAGGAGGAGGATTTTCCAGGGGTGATGGCGGGAGGTGTGGTGCATAAGCTTCTGCTTTACGCAGATGATAGTTTATTATTCATCTCTGACCCTACTAGATCTATGCCTTGCCTCCACAGAATTATTAATTCCTTTTCTAAGTTCTCGGGATACAGAGTTAATTGATCTAAATGTGAAGCTTTGGCTCTGACAGCGTACTGCCCCATAACGACTTTTCAGCCAGGCGCCTTCCAGTGGCCCAAACAGGGCATTAAGTATTTGGGTATTTTATTCCCAGCAAATTTGTGTGATTTAGTTAAGAGTTAATTTTGTCCCTTTAATAAAGAGGTTTCGAACGATGTGGGCAGGTGGGCTTCATTACATTTATCGATGATTGGGGAGGTTCATGTTATTAAAAAGAATTGTATTCCAAAATTCAACTACCTGCTACAGGCACTCCCTATAGATGTCCCCCTTCTCTTATTTCAAGCAATTTGATAGCATAGTGAAGTCCTTAATTTGGAATGGGAAACGTCCCAGATTACATTTCAGTAAGCTGCATAGGCCGATTGATAAAGGTGGGCTAGGCCTACCCAAGATTTAGTTTTATTATTATGCATTTGGTCTCAGACATTTGGCTCATTGGTCACTTCCACCTGAGAGAGCCCCTCCCTGGTTTTGTATTGAACAGGAAGTTCTTGCCCCTATTTCACAAGGCCTTTCTATCAAACTAATCGGAGAAGTTAAGTTACACCCCGTTATATCGCATTTACTCTCAGTATGGACAAAAGTGTCCAGAGTGTTTAATTCGGACATTTATTTAAATGTTGCTTCGAGCTTATGGCTTAACCCCAAATTATATATTAATAAATCCCCTTTCTGCTGGTCAGAGTGGATTGTGAGGGGGGTTACTACACTCGGTGACCTATATGAGAGTGGAGTGTTGAGATCCTTTGAAAATCTGGTTCAACATTTTGGGATTCCCAGATCTCAGTTCTTTAGATATTTACAGCTACGACACCTGCTCTGTACTATATTTGGGAGTAGCATACACCCCCCTAAAGCGGCGGATACTCTGGGAGTGGTGATTACTGCTTTTGGAAAAGGTCACAAGGCATCAGTGTATTACTCCCTGTTAATTCGGAGTCTGGGGGACGGAGCTTCAACTTCTCTCAAGAGATAGCAAACTTTTGGGAGAAAGATTTAAACTTGGTGTTGGAGGAGGGAGAAAGAGCTAGGATTCTAAAAAACATCAAGTTTGCATCTAGAGATGCAAGTGTGCGCCTTATGCAATTCAAGATTTTACATCGATTTTATTAGACCCCCTCTAGATTGTATAGGCTTGGTCTTAAAGACACACCCACCTGCTGGCGATGCCAATCAGAGGATGGAGACATAACCCATGTCTTTTGGGGGTGTGTTAAGATCCAGGAGTTTTGAAGGTTCAGAGTCTTGTGTGTGATGTACTGGGCACTCTGCTTTCATTTTGCCCCATACTCTGTATTTTGGGCGATGGAGCGGTCATCAACGTTGAGAATGGACACATAAAGAGTTGGGTCCTAACTAGCGTCATGATCGCCAGACAGGTTCTTTTAAGGGGTTGGAGGTCGGCTGGAGCACCCTCATTTCATGAGTGGTGCTCGGAGATGGGGAGGGTGGTGGCCTTTGATGAAGGGTCATTTAGAAGACTAGGAAAATGGAATTTGTTTATGGAGAAATGGGGCAGATACCTGACATTGCTGGATGTGTAATTATTATTATTTATTTTATTTTTTTAATCTTTTTGTGTGTGTGTGTCTATAATCATGTGTATATACTCTTATGTGACCATATATATATATATATGTTTTGTTTTGCTCTTGTATATATATTTTGTAGGAATCAATGAAAAATGTTAATTACAAAAAACAAAAAAACAACAAAAAAAACACCTGCCTAATATTGCGCCAAAAAGGCACCAACCCGCATCTCAGAATAGCATTCTGAGATGCTATTCTTCTCACCACAATTGTACAGAGCGGTTATCTGAGTTACCATAGACTTTGTCAGTTTGAACCAGTCTGGCCATTCTCTACTGACCTCTCTCATCAACAAGGCATTCCATCCAAGAACTGCTGCTCACTGGATGTTTTTTGCACCATTCAGAGTAAATTCTAGAGACTGTTATGTGTGAAAATCCCAGGAGATTAGCAGTTACAAAAATACTCAAACCAGCCTGTCTGGCACCAACAATCATGCCACGGTCCAAATCTCTGAGATCAAATTTTTCTTATGGTTTTTTCCTATATTCTGTTTGCTGTATTATAGGGCACTGTAGGCCAGTTGAATATATGGATGTCAGAGTGTGTTTTGTATGTGTTTGTGTGTGTGTGTGTGTGTGTGTGTGTGTGTGTGTGTGTGTGTGTGTGTGTAAAAAACAACAGTGGCATTATGTAAACAAACTAGCATTTAAAGGGTTAAAATCCTGAAAATGAATGAATATTTGGTAGTTATGATCAGGACTGATGTTGGTTAAACAAATTACATTATTAATACATAATATTATTATGGCAGTTTTTTGACGTGGACATTTTTGTCTTGGAAGGACCTCTGAGTTACTTTTTTTATTGACGCACAAGGGTTAAACCATGGTCACATTCAAAATTACATTAAATGATTAAAAGAGAAAACATAAACCCACATCATGGGGTTAAAAAATATTTTCAAGTCTATTCAAAATATAAATTAATCCTGGAAATAATGTTTTAGGATTTTGCAGGTGCGATTCACCGAATAGAGCTAAATAGCTGATCAGCTTGTGATGTGCGAATGGCTTGCACGCACAGCGCGAGTCTTGTCACATTTGAGTAGTGTTTAGTCTCCCATTCAGCTGATGAAAAAACACTGCGTGATCAAGAGGAAGGATTACATCAAGATGTAGAGTGGAATGCAGCTGTGAAAAACGTCATATAAATAGCCTGCTGCTCTCTTGCTGTTGCTTGCGTGCTAGTGATTACATGATTACAATTACATAATATAAGAAGTATTTAAGATTCCACACAATTCCGTGATCAGTAATCAAATAAGCTAATTTGTGACATTAACTGTAACTCATTTTGTACAAAAGGACAGGTTTTCTTTCATTAAAGCACTTAAGATGCTCTGAGAAAATTCACATCCAGGATCATGATTATATCATAAATATATTTCACTCAAACTTTTATGCTGATAATATAATTTGCAATTAAAAATAAACAATTAAATGAGAAAAATAATATTTTCACAAGTGGACAAGGCACAGCCATTAACCAGGAAAATAAAAAAATAGCACTCCATGTCAAAAAGGTTGCCGACCCCTTGTACAGAGAATGGTACGAAAAACAAAAAGCATTTCTGAACATATACAGTAACATGTAGATCATTGAGGCGGATGGGCTACAGCAGCAGAAGATCCCTCCAGGTACCACTACTGTCAGCTTAGAACAGGAAACTGAGACTGCAGTGTGCACAGGCTCACCAAAACTGGACAGTAGACTATTGAAAAAACATTGCCTGGTTTTCTGTTCTTAGCTGACAGAAGTGGAACCGGACGTGGTCTTCTGCTGTTGTCGCCCATACTCCTCAAGGTTCGACATGTTGTGCATTCTGAGATGCTATTCTGTTCACTATAATTGTACAGAGGGGTTATTGGAGTTTCCGTAGCCTTTCTGTCAGCTCGAACCAGTCTGGCCATTTTCCGTTGACCTCTCTCATCAACAAGGCATTTCCGTCCGCAGAACTACCGCTCACTGGATGTTTTTTGTTTTTTGTACCATTCTGAGTAAACTCTAGAGACTGTTGTGCGTGAAAATCACAGGAGATCAACAGTTACAGAAATACTCAAACCAGCCATCTGGCACCAACAATTATGCCATGGTCAATATCACTGAGATCACATTTTTTCCCCATTCTGATGGTTGATGTGAACATTAACTGAAGCTCCTGACCCATATCAACAACTTCCCATAAAGAGAAATTGTCAGAGCAAAATTTACCAGTATTTCAAAAGGGTTGTGTTCACACATGACCTCTAACCTGAAAATTGCAGTAAATATTCTGGAAAATGCTGTGTGAAAAGGACCACCTCCTGTGATGGCATCAATTCACTTCACTTTCAAGTCCATTTGGAGTGTTTACATACAAGCCAAAATGATTGCAAACCACTCTAACACCCTTGAAATGAACAAAGTGAGAAAAGGTACCTGTTCAACACAGTAAATAAAAAAGAAAAAAAAAATCAGATGTTGATTCTAAACAGTTCCTTCTCTCCTTCTCTCTGTCTTAACTGACAGTTAAACAAATGATACTTATTATTCTAATAAATGTGGCCGCAAGCCATCCATGGAATTTAGCTGAAAGAATCTAATTGGAGTTGTTCTAGCCTTTCAAGGCATAAACTAAAGATTAACTGGGCGAACACAAATATTAGCATGTAAACCAAGCAAATATTAACAATGCATAGTACACAAAGGGCAGGATTAGAGGCACTGGTGTTCATTTCATTGGGATTGTGAGAAGATCATGATGTTCTCATCAGGGTAGGATTGCACCAGCTGTGCGTAAGTTCTCACGTAAGTTAGGACGTAAAGTTCACACTAAGGGCTTGGTAACTACTAGTTAGTTTTTAACTAAGTCAGTGCTTAATTTGGTTGCACCACATGTTCTTAAGGCAAGACTTAACTAGTAGGTCGTAAACTCTCCATATGCTGTGTCTCGTTTGGAAGGCTGCGTCCTCCGCAGGTCGCATTTCTCGTCCGCATACGTCATCGAGGCTGTCTCATTTCAGAAAAGCGAGTAGGACACTTCAAATGCGACCTTCTTTCACGGGAATTCGGAGGATGCATGAGGTGTATCCTAATTCCCAAGTTGAAGTACCTCAGTAGATGGGTGCAGTGTATATAATATGTGTAAATATATTAATATATAATTAAAATAAAGTATTAGACTAAAAGTACACCTGTAAAATCTATTTTATTTTCTCTTTACATCATTATAACTCTCCTAAAATGTACCTCATACATTCCCTTCCAAATGGACTTTGTTCCCTTCTCACTCAAAGCGCTCGCGCTTGTTAAAGAGTGGCGTGCTGTCATAGCAACCATGATACGTTCCGTTTCCGTTTGTCCTATGAAGACCGTCTCGTTTAAACGAGACTTGTTTAAAGGAAGACAGTCGGTATACTGCAGCCTTCAAAGGACGCGTCCTACATAGCACACAGCCTTCCAAACGAGACACTGAAAGTAATGCGTAGTCGCATTTACGTTAATTGATCCAATAAGCAGCCTTCATATTTGTACACAGAAGTGTTAAAAGCCGTGAACTTCAATTTGATCTTGTTACTGTTGATGTTCAAACCTTGTTTGCTCATGTAACTGTCAGCTGTATTAAATTATATCCTCATTAAAATATGATACCTAATAAAACAAGATTTCATTAACGATATAGCTTATGTAAATAACAATATTTAATAACTATCCAAAATGAATAAGGGACAATAAATAAATAACTACTTATACAACAGGCTGGAAAATGGATATTTATTCATTTTAATATTTTATATATTTCGTATATGTTGAAACTTGACACCGTACACAGGAAAGTGCACCGTTAGATCGGTTTCATGCTGAAGAAGTAAGTTTTTTACATAATGTTTTCTCCCGTAAATGTAAATGAGTGTAAATGTCAACACCATCATATACATGTCGAGAGGACTGAAGCCTGTCACGCAAAACATGAGCTCATTGATGTCATAAAATATCAGTCTGCTTTTTTATTCCATCAGTTACTCCTGGTCGGAGGCTTCCGTAAATATTTAGTTTATATGTAGGGTTACTTCTAAGTTTAATGGTGCAACGCTCAAATATTTAGTAGAGTGTAAATTGTGACTTAGTGCCCATTTACGCCACAACTAGCCTAAGTTGTAATGTACATATAGCTGGTGCAACCGGCCCCAGGTGACTATGGATGGACCCCACCTTTGCTAATTAGTTATTATTTTGAAATATACTGTATATAGTCATTAAAATGTATCTGTAAATATATTTGTAAATTTGCATCTATTCAATTACGATTCAATATTTTGATATTGGTCCATCCACTTCATCTTGAGATTTACTTGTACACTGTATGCCACACACTCAGTAGCACAGTTTGCTATAATAACTGTGTGTATTCATCTGCTCAGGCCATTTTCTGTGCGTTGTCCATTAAAAATAGTCCTTATACTGTACAGGACAATTGCCCTATATAAACATATTCTGAAAGCGGCAATTATCAGAGGTTTAAATAATGATGTTGACTGAGATGCTCTACAAAGGAAGGGCGGAGGAAGGTTTTGATTCTGAACGAAAATAATGTTCTGATCGCCTCCAGGACATAACACTTGGGTGGAGCACACAACTTGACAGACTACCAAAATAACAGTACAGAAACCAATTTAATAATAAGCACAAGAGACATTGGACAGTGCCATAAAGTTGCATACAGTTTGCACTGCTTATCGACCGCACGTTGTGCAGCTGAATACGATAAGACTCACACTAACCAGAAGAGAAAACTAACGCAATGCTGACAGGCTGTTTGACGATGTGCGCTTACCTCCCCATATGCCAATCTTGAGCTGCGACTTGTCCAGGTTTTCCACATAATCTCCTATAAATCTGTTCAAGAGGTCACTGACTAAAGACTCGAACACCATGGTGATTCGAGGAGGACAGCAACCCTGTCACAGGGAAAGCGCTAAAATGACAGTACGCATTTGATAAGAGTACTTCCCTTTCTGTGTGACAGACGTTAACAACGACACCGACTCGTTCGGCGATCAACTCACGCTGTCTGAAAAAGGGGTCACTTCTGCGATAACGTTAGTATGAATAGGCTGGCTAGTTGAAAAGAGAAAATCGATTACAAAGTGAAAATGTACTGAGCTGATGGTCATTTGTTTACCGAATAAGAGACAAGAGGAAAATATTCATTTATTATGTGCAAGTAAAAAAATGTCAAAAAATAAAAAGTATTGTTTACTGTAATCTATCTATCTATCTATCTATCTATCTATCTATCTATATATTCCACCATTTATATAATCCTGTTTCTTTTTTGTATAACACTGAAACAACCTACATCGTTTGCAACATTTTACAGCTATACAGGATATTAGATGATATAACAGTAATTTATTCTTTTTATTTTTCTATTTTTTTATTTATTTATTTATTTTATTTTTTTACTTAATCCATTTGGAATAAATATCCTTGAGTTTGTTTACACATGGTATTTTAATACACACACAAAATGTGACCATTTTCTTAACATTGTTTTGGTATTATTTAACTTTGTTACACATGTGTTTCCATTGGAACCATTGGAAATGAATGGATAAGACTACAAAATACAGAAATATTAAGTGTTCAGGAGCATCCCAACCCTATAGATGAGCACATAAGTCCTCGGACATGTGCGCACACACACAACACACACATACACACACACAAACACACACACACACACACACACACACACACACACACACACACACACACACACACATACACATACACAATGTGTGTTGAGTGCCATCTTTCCATGTAAACTCTTTGAGGAATATTTCAAGATTATTACTTATATTATCTTGTGTTTGGGCTCGTTTGAATTGGGATAGTCTCTTGTAAGTTACAATATGTCATAGTCTATGTTATATATATGTTTCAGGAAGTACAGTAATAAGAAAAAAACGTGACAAAAAGACACTCCAGTTTGTTATATTTATGTGTCTGTGGGAATTTCATACACTAATACTCACTGCAGTTTGGCCTCTGAGTGAAACAAATTTGCTCATTGCATTCTACAAATTGAGACCTTTCCAACAATATATAACACATGGCTATCTCATCTCTGAATATAATTGTTGTGATAACAAATTTGCAAATGATGAGAACGAAACAGTTCTTATCTGTCAGCCAATTAAAAAGTATTAATTAAGAATTGGTAGGATCAGCTATATGCATTGTAAAGTTTAAGCAGATTAAGCAAGTGGTTATTCATTTATTAAGTAATTATTATTTATTTATATATTTCCGCAGGGAATTTCTCACCCACACCTATCATATCTGAATACATGGATTTAACCACTGGAGTCAAATGGATAATAAATAAAAAATTACTGATTGCAACTTATACTAGGCCAGTGTCTTATGAATGGCATATTCTACAAGTTCCATATTATTAAACCAAATGATCTAATCTGTTAATCATCTAATACTATTTTTTACCAATAAGTTTCTAACTGAAGTAGAGTAACATAGCCTATTTAAAATAAGAAACAAGTGATGTTTGCTCTTTTGTATACTTGAATCTCCTAAACACTATTTGTAAATACATTTATTTTTTTATGGAAGTACTTTATTTACTCTATTTCCTAGATATTTGTGGTTTAAAAACATCCTCAAGCATCCCATCAGGACGTGTTCTGATTTCTGGATCTTCAAATTTTTATGTTGCAAATTGCTGTACATAATGTGAAAGTCCACTTTTAATAAATAAATAAATTTTTAAAAAATATCGCTCCATGTATAAGATTCCCACTTTCTTTATACTGACCTATAAACATCACTAAATTGCTGCTGCATTGACCACCATGTTGCGAGGACTAGAGTCAGGATAATTGACACATGTGGGACTGGCTCCAGGTGGTTCAAGCAAAAACTGCACCATCAAGCTTTTTTAATTTTATAAATCACCATGTGTTTGTAGCAACTAGCACAGAGGCAACAGATGGACTGACCTTGAAGTTCAGAGGGTATTAAACAGAGATCCCTTATTTCTGTGGAAGTTTGTTTTAGTGGTGTGCATAAAAAATAGAAAGTCTTATTTGTTAGATAAGATAAAAACAAAGAAGCCTGCTGTGGGGACTGTGACGGTATTCTCCATCTCACTTGCATCCACCTCACTCTCCTCCTGTCCCCATAGTGATGTGTGGTTAGGGCTGTGGTTTTCCAAGATCTTGATATTTGTTCACGTGGTCCCCAAGGAGTCTGGCTGAAATCCAATTGAACACATAGAGGCTTTTTGTCTTTTAGTGCTGAATGCTTTATGTCCAAACATGTTGTTTAAGATCTTAAAGCTGTAATCAAATACCTTGAGATGAATGCTGGTGTTGTCTGTAGACATACTTGGTCCGATTTCCACATTACTGCATGGAGACTCAGTAAACTCCTCACATCAAAGGCAAAGAAATGGTAAATAGAGATAAATCCTTTGACACAGCACAATAAAATCTACGGTACTATACTATTAAATTCAAACTCAATTTATTTGTAATCAATCTTTAGTTAGGGCAACAGTGGAAAGGAAGAATTTGATGATGGTTAGAAACTGAGGAACAAACCTTGGTATGTACAGGGACTGGGGGAGCCCATTGCTGACACGTTTAAACAAATTTATAAAAACATGTATACATGTACAGATGTTCATTGACTAAATCTAATGTAGGAACAGACATTAAAAACTGTTTGGGCATGGCCAGGCCATAAGGATGGATGCCTGGTGCTGAATTACCCCAATCAGCCAGGAGAGGGATAAAGAGGAGCCGGAGACATCAGTGACAGAGAGAGAGAGAGAGAGAGAGAGAGAGAGAGAGAGAGAGAGAGAGAGATGCATGTAGCTGACAAACATACAGTGTGAGCGACACACGGAGATGTGTGTGTGTGCACGCCGGCGAGTGTGTGCTGAAAAGCAGTTTTATGTTGCGTCCAAGTGAAAGTGTGTCTAATTAAAGTCTTCCATGAACTGTTCAACCGGCTCCCACTTCCTCCTTCGTAGGGAAGGCAGAGATCTGCCACACTGTTATAATAGTCAACGAATTATTATCTCAATCAATAAATGTTACGAAGAACTCTTGTATTCTGTATTATTGTAAGTTGATACAGATGGTGCATAAGGAGCTACTAATGATCAACTTCTCACACATTTCATATTTTAGAAAAAACATAATTCAAAATCAGGTTATAAAAACTAATTAGGGAAAACATAAGATACCTGGTAAGAGGTTTATCTGATAATGTCACACTTGAAAAGCTTTTTTTAACCTTAAATGCATGGTAATTTTCCCAAACACTCTTACATATTCGGGTCTTTAGAGACCCGGCACTTATATCTATCAAAAATGGATGTACATTTATAGATATAGCGTAAAATTTAGAAAATATATTTTCAAGACAATTAGTAATCAACATATATTTTGATGTTTTATTTTTCATAAATTAAACAGAGAATGCAACAAATCAAGACAAATCAAGAACAGGATTCATTATTTTCACACTGAAATTTCATGAGATGCAACTGGCTGTCAAACACATATTGAGCACATAATCTACACATGTGTAATGTACAATTGAAGTCAGATGTTTACTTACACTTAGGCTGAAGTTATTAAAACTTTTTTATTAACACATTTTTAACCACTCCACAGATTTCATTTTAGCAAATTATAGTTTAGGCAAGTAGTTTATATCTACTATGACAATTGTTTACAGTCAGATTGTTTCACTTTTAATTGATTAATTCCAGTGGGTCAGAAGTTTACATTCACTAAGTTAACTGTGCCTTTAAGCAGCTTGGAAAATTCCAGAAAATTATGTCAAACTTTAGACAATTAACCACTAGGAGCTTCTGATAGGAGGTGTACTGAATTGGAGGTGTACCTGTGGAAGTATTTTAAGGCCTACCTTCAAACTCAGTGCCTCTTTTCTTGACATCATGGGAAAATCAAAATAAATCAGCCAAGAATTCAGAAAAAAAAAATTGTGGACCTCCACAAGTCTGGTTCATCCTTGGGAGCAATTTCCAAATACCTGAAGGTACCACGTTCATCTGTACAAACAATAGTATGCAAGTATAAACACCATGGGTCCACACAGCCATCATACCACTCAGGAAGGAGACACATTCTGTCTCCTAGAGATGAACGTAGTTTGGGTCAAAAAGTGAACATCAATCCCAGAACAACAGCAAAGGACCTTGTGTAAGATGCTGCAGGATACAGGTAGACAAGTATCTATATCCACAGTAAAACAAGTCCTATATCGACATAACCTGAAAGGCTGCTCAGCAAGGAAGAAACCACTGCTCCAAAACCGCCATTAAAAAGGCAGACTACAGTTTGCAAGTGCACATGGGGACAAAGATCTTACATTTTGGAGAAATTTCCTCTGGTCTGATGAAAGAGCCTTTTGGCCATAATGACCATCCTTATGTTTGGAGGAAAAAGGGTGAGGCTTGCAAGCTGAAGAACACCATTCCATCCATGAAGCATGGGGGTGGCAGCATCATGTTGTGGGGGTGCTTTGCTGCAGGAGGGACTGGTGCACTTCACAAAATAGATGATGGCATCATGAGGAAAGAAAATTATGTGGATATATTGAAGAAACATCTCAAGGCGTCAGCCAGGAAGTTAAAGCTCGGTCGCAAATGGGTCTTCAAAATGGACAATGACCCCAAGCATACCTCCAAAGTTGATGCAAAATGGCTTAAGGACAACAATGTCAAGGTATTGGAGTGGCCATTACAAAGCCCTGACCTCAATTCGATAGAAAATTTGTGGGCAGAACTGAAAAAGCGTGTGCGAGCAAGGAGGCCTACAAACCTGACTCAGTTTCACCAGTTCTGTCTGGAGGAATGGGACAAAATTCCAGCAAATTATTGTGAAAAGCTTGTGGAAGGCTACCCAACATGTTTGACACAAATTAAACAATTTAAAGGTAATGCTACCAAATACTAACAAAGTGTTTTGAAAAACAATGTGATGAAAGAAATAAAAGCTGAAATAAATCATTCTCTCTACTATCATTCTGACATTTCACATTTTAAAAATAAAGTAGTGATCCTAACTGACCTAAGACAGGGAATGTTTTCTACGATTAAATGTCAGGAATTGTGAAAAACTGAGTTTAAATGTATTTGGCTAAGGTGTATGTAAACTTCTGACTTCAACTGTATGTGTATCTTATATGTATTTTCTCAGATACTTGTTGAGTCTAAATAGATGCACAACTTACATAATTTCAGTAGTACACCCAAATGGCAATAGTCATATCATACTGTTCATGTGTTGTATTTGTGATAGTTTACTTCCATGTTGTTTCTTCATCAAAAAGCAATGTCAAATGTAAATCACTGAAACATCAGTGCTACCCTGAGTAAGAAATAACATGTATATTATGTATGTGTATATAAAATACTGATCATTGACTACTGGTGATAGTTCATTGTTGCACAGAAAGTCAACGTAATATAGCATTTATTTGTATGAAAATAGTATAATTTGTCTTGTAATACACAAAGAAATAGATATCCTGTGATAGTAAACTTAAATAGATATGAAATAATTATAACAATTATAATTTATGGAAGTGCAAAAAAATAAATAAAAGAAAAAGAAAGAAAGAAAAGAAAGAAAGAAATAAAGACAATAAAACAACACTCTTACATACCTCAGGTCTCTAGAGACCCTGTACACTTTTGGTACTTAAACCATTAAAAAAGTTTTTTGTGTGTCAGTATTTATAAGAGCTAGATTGAGGAATACTAAAGAGCTGTGGGCACAACTCCAAAAAATGGATGAGGTACAGAGGGTGGAATGAGGTCCCGGGTCTCTAAAGACCCAAGGTATGCGTTTAAGGGTTATGCTGTCCCTTCATTCTGATGTTCATAAAATATGTATGTATTTTTTATTGTGTTCAAGCCACGAGTACTCTATATTATAATTAACAGAATCTGGGTGGTGTTTTGAATGTCAGAGGACATTCAGCCCTTGACAAATATGAATCCTCCCCCAATACCAATAACTGTCATGACACATGGCAGTTGTAATGATTGAAAAGATGGAAAAGACTGTAATGATGAAAAAGATAGATTAACAGCCCCACCTACAGGCCAATGGCCTGAAGTGCTGATTCACAACAGAAGGTCTGGCCATCAGAGGAGGGTATAGCTGCAGGCATTGCTCCAAAAAGGGGTGTGAACTCCAAATCGCCATTAAAGATATAGGAAGCCCCTAAACTAACCCTTTCCCAAACCTTAACCGTGAGTGGAAGTGACGGCCCATTTAGGAATTGGCGAAACCCTTTATTGAGTAACCCCGCCCCCATTTGGAGTTCTCCGACCTGCAGCTATACCTACTTGGAGAATCATAAATTTGGTTGAAATACTTAACGTATACGTATACACTGAGTTCCCAAAGCACTTAAGTGGCAGTTTACTGAGTTTAGGAAGAAATAATCATCCATGAAGAATTGTCAATTGTAGGCTACATTAGGACCATGTTGTAATGTCACATTTGAATCCATAGAGAGCAGTATAGACATAATAAAAAGGTGTAATGGTCTGAAGATACATTTTATAGCAATGGAGATCACTTTAATTCTGCAGTGTGAGAGTAACAAGGTGGTTTGTTTAACAATTTTATATTAATATTGTTGTCAAACTACATCAACATGTTTCATGAGCATGAGACAGATTAAATTAAAAAAGACAGAAGCTAGGTGTCCTTTACAGAATGTGTGGAATGGTATTGTGGGCTCACCCCTGTTTGAGCTGTGTTGGGTCAACACACACATCAATAACACATTCCACAAAATCCATGACTTCAAAACCAGATCCTCTGGAACTGAGCAGAGAGCATGCCATAATTTACAGCTGCATATTAAAAACAAACACACTCACAGAGTGTGAGAGTGAATCAGTGGTGGGTGTGTGTGTGTGTGTGTGTGTGTGTGTGTGTGTGTGTGTGTGTGTGTGTGTGTGAGAGAGTGAGTGAGTGAGAGTGAGAGCGAGAGAGAGAAAAGAGAGAGAGAGAGAATTTGTATCTGTGATATTAAGCAACTGAATTCATAATTGTAGTCATAATCTAAACAATAATGTCATCATTGTTGTAGAAAAATAAAATGATGAGCAGACACAAATCAGAATTTTATTTGAGAGGCACTGAGGGAGGAAGATGGCCCTTTAAAAGTTGCCTAATTGGCTTATGTTTATGTGTATATAAAGGTTTATGTGTCTCTTAGGCAAGTGACAAATGATCAGAAGTGCATTAACATAAGACAGTAGCAAGAAAATTAACATAAGCACACTAGCAAAAGTCACAATAAGCAGGGATGGGAGGGTTACTTTTGAAATGTATTCCACTACAGATTACAGAATATATGCTGTAAAATTTTATTTGTAACGTATTCCGTTAGATTACTCAAGGTCAGTAAAATAATCTAAAAACTTTGGATTACTTCTACAGCACATTCTCTGAAAAAAGCCTAAATATCTTATGCAGTGTTGCTTCTAAAACAAGATAAAGCAAACTGATCTTTTATTTTTTCTTTTTTTTTTTTTTTTTGATATTTTTTACAGAAAAACAATATAAAATCATTAAGAATAAGATTTTTGCTCTAATAGGTCTTACTAGAGAATACAAAATATGATCTAATGAGGATTTTCTTGATAAAAAAAATACATGATCATGCCTGGTAACGTCTGCATGTAAAAAGGCTAGAAATAGCATTTTAGCTTAGCATAGAGCTAAATGTTCACATGACAATTTACACAAGGTTTATTTCTATTTCTGCTGCTCCAAACTTACTTCAGACTTAGGCTACTTTTCTGTCTGCTCATACGAATATAACCATTTTAAGAAAGTGTTTCACCGCTGTTCAACCACTCTTTGGATCGCATCATTTATATGTATAAATGTTTTCCATCTGAATAGACTAAATATCCAATGAAACAAATGACAATAAAATGCAAAGTAATCTCTTCAGTAATCAAAATACTCTTTGAATGTAACTGTATTCTAATTACCAATGATTTAAATTGTAACTGTAGTGGAATACAGTTACTTATATTTTGTATTTTAAATACGTAATCCCGTTACATGTATTCCGTTATTCCCCAACCCTTACAATAGGTCAGTGTGTATGTATATGCTGCCATGAACATAGTATAAGGCAAAGAATAAGGCCATATTCTGAAGGTAAACAAACCTTAATTATTATGTATCAGTCTTGTATATCTCATGATATAAATCTGATAAAACACCAGAAACATACATATGAACCCCAAGAATGAACACAGGCTATAGTGGGGTAAGACCTTAACAGATTCATATTTATTCTCTCTCGCTCTCTCTCTTTTTTTTTTTTTTTTTTTTGGGTCAATTTAAAGGTGCACTCTGTAATTTTTTATGTATGTCATCTTGAACTTACACTGACAGCTAGTGGCGTGGATGTAGCATCGTTCAAACGCAATAGTTTTCAGTTACCAATATCATTGTAGAAATTCACTATTCGCTGTCATGTTTACATTGATCAATGAGTGAAAGTGTCCAGTAACAGGGGGATTATTGAGATTAAGCAAGCAGTATTCGGCTGGTCATGTGATCTTAACATGGCAGCCCCCATGAGGGGACCCTCTCCATGTAGAATAAAACAGCTTTTATAAGGTAAATTACATGACTGGAGTCTTCTTTTTAATGTGAGTTGTCGTGATTTTATACATATGTTTCAAAATTACAATTCAATTCTTTAGAGTAAATATTTTTTCATGAGGAAAAAATGACTGAGTGCACCTTTATCTTTTTTTTTATTATTATTGCATCAAACACATACATCTAATAAACATCGCTTTGGATAAAAGCGTCTGCCAAATGAATAAATGTAAATGTAATAACAACAGTGGGGACATAATGCTAACAAAGGGACAATTACAAACAAAAGCAACACATAAGATATCACAGCGAAAGAATTACATTTTCAATGTGACATCCTTAAAGATGTTATATGTTTTGGATACATTGGCGTTCAGAGGTTTAGACTTTATTAAAAGAGCAGAGTGCACCTTTATCTGCTGTCTCAGAACTCGAGCCTACGAACACTTTCATATGGTTATGTTGTGGTTGTTTTTTTTTTTCTTCTGTAGCCTATATCTAATTTTCTAAAATGATGTGTAAATTTATATAATTTACCTGTTTATTGTTTACTTTTAAGTAGTACGTAAATAAAAGCAGAGTTCTGTTTGGAAAGGGAACTATACACGTCGGGACAACATTCCCCCGGACTCCCAACATTCATGACGCATTTCCTCTGTTCCCATATTTAGAAATCGGCTGGGCTCGGTGAATTCCGTAAAATGACGAGGGGTTTACTCTAAAGAGGCAGGTCGAACGGGACCGTAGTTTACTGGGCAACGAGGGCTGGCTGTGAGCTTGCAATGAAACTGCGGTAAACAAACTCACCGGTAAGATCCAATGTGCTCAGATTTCAATGTTCCGCGAATTGTGCTCCGAATATGTATGTTTCAATGTGCAGAACAGGCTGATATTACATGCAGTGTTGAATGAGGGGTTTAGAGGTGCGTGAAATTAAGCAGTGCTGGACAGGGACGTGCACAGCGTCTATCCGATCTGACATGATACACATGCGTTCACCAGTTGCGAATAAAGAGAACCGATTCTCGATCACATTAATCGATGGAAACCTTCTGACTGTGGGCATCGCAGTTGGTAAGTTTGACATAAACGTGTGTGTCTAACATTTTAAAGACGAAGAGAGATATCTGAGATTTGCATTTTCGTGTTCGTGGTGGTTTGAGTGGCTCTCGTTTTTTTTTTTTTTTTTTTCACAAGACCTTTATTAGACTTCTGATGAAAGACAGCTGCGGCAATGTGACAAAGGCTTTATTTTGAGAAGAATTTCAAACTTGATGAGATTTATTTAGCTTTAATTGTGGTTTAGATTAAATTGTGATGCATAACTTTTGCGAACATGAATTAGAATCCGCTATAATACAGCGTTTCTGTGTTTCATAAAACTTTGCCATCGTTGAGCTCATTTCAGATGGACATTTCATTTGTTTCTCAGGGCAGCAGTAAACATCTTTAATTTAGTACCGGTTTTCTATCAAAACAACAAGCTCAGACTTGAGGATGGTCCTAACCCAAACTCTTGTTACCTCAGTTTGCATTTAATGTATTAATGTAGACGTTTCGCTTCTGCGGTTGCCACCCTACCCGCACTGCTATAATTTTTTTTTTGGCTATAGATGTTCTAAGATGCTTTTAAAAGATGAGCTGCTGTGGACGAGGCTCCTGACAGACACATGCAGCCCATGCTGATGCCACACCCCTCTGCCCTCATATTTAAAAATCCTCTCATAATAAACCTGGGAAAACATAGCCTTTAGAAAAAATAAATAAAAAAATAACATTTCGTAATCACTGAAACAAGTTTATTAAAGTCTCTGTTTATCGTTTTTTTTTTTTTTTTTTTTTAGAATAAAAACAAGTAGTAGGGCACAATGGGGCTGAAAGGCTCGTTTGATTTTGTTTTCTCCCAAAACACTAAATGGCAACAAAAACTACCATATCACTTTCCTGTTTGTCTCTATGCACTGCAAGATTTTCCTGATCCATGAGATCTTTGTGTGTGGTGTCTAAATGCTAATTTTGAGGCAATTTGATGTATTTTTTAAAATGTTACAAATTTATGTTGCTTATGGAAATTCCTGAAAATGGCACATTTATATTTAGACAAAATACTTATTTACCATTTTCAGTTTTGTTCAAGGTCATTAAATCAGAAGTTTTTTAATAACTGTCCAATAAGTGAAAGGATGGTATTTGGGGTAAAAGACCCCCATGTTGCAGGGGCTAAAGGCCCCTATAAAACACATTGTTTTTCTTAAGTGGGGGGAATAGATTTGTTCTGAAAAATTTTCAAAGTGTGCTCACATTGACTGATCCAATCTGAATGGAGATTTTGTTTATAGAATACTAGAGATGTTATAAAATGCCAAATGTGTTTGAAATTAACAGGAAATCATGCACACTTTTCTGAAGTAGTTATTTTGAGTAAGCATTATCTTGTTACTCAAAAAAAGCATCTTGCTGTCTCAAAATTATTTGCATTAGTTGACAAATTTTGCTCTAAAACTTTTGCCCCTATATCTACACGATATCACTATAACCCCCCCCCCCCCCCCCTAGGGGTTAAAAGTGTATGGGACTTTTATCCCACACTTTGGGTAAAAGACTCCCTCACCACATTTTTTTTAACTGAATTTTAATACAAACAACCTTCCGTTATTATTTCCTTTCACACATATGATGTTGAACCATCAATATTCAGTAAAAAGAAATTTATTTGATATATTGCCTCTTGATATATTTTGTGACCAGAAAAAAGCCAATTTTCCTTAAGGTGTGCCTTTAGACCCATTGTACCCTATATCAAAAACAATTATTCCACATATTCAGGGTGGGTGATTATAAGCAGAAATGTGACCTTTTTGGTCAATAACGATATATATAACAATATACAAATTTTTATGGAAAGTGATTTTAAAAGTGATTTAAAAAAAAAAAAAAAAAACAATGTCTAAAGTAATAGTAGACCTGTCCTCGTTTAATGCAAAAATAGCACATAAGTAACTAATGATGGATACAAAAATTATAGAATGATTATATAATATAATGGTTATTTGTAGTGCAACCAGATCCCTTCTATCAAGGGGAGCCTTCAAGGTTAGCAACACAAAGCATAACGCAGCGGTCCCATAGACATTCTATGGTCGTTTCACTGGCGGGAAGTGAATTCGTTTTTTTTTTTTTTTCAATCACTTGTCGCTTGTCTGCACTTCAATAATGTCCCATGTATTCTTTTACGTCATCGGTCTCTATGGCTTGTGGCCTTGATGTCTGGAATCATTGTTACGTGACAAGCACATGGGGCTGCGTTCTGTGAATGCTGTGGCCATTTACCTGCAAGACCAAAACCAAGTGTATACAAAGTGTATTGAAAGTATTAACAGTATTTATTCACACCATATTAAACATGTGTCTTTTGAAGAAAAAGGATAGCATTCCCCTAATGCTGCGGATCATTTGGTCTCTATGAACACGCTTTTCTTATCATAAAAGGCTGTTTGTGTAAAGTACTTTTGGGTTAAGATTAACCTGCTGCAATATGAACAATATTGCTTGACAAATGTCTGTCTGCTAATCTTACCCTTTATTGATGTTGACCAAGCTATATGTCACTCAGTAAATTTTATGAATGGGCTTGTTTGCTTTCATTTGAGTGTTTTTCATGGCTAGTTGCCATCTATTGTTAGCACTTACTTATTAAACATATTTCACTCTAGTGTATTTATTTTAGCCATGGCAATCGATTAAAATGTTTTTATCAAATTAATTACGTGATATGCAGATGAATTTAAGCAAATTAATTGCAATTAATCGCATTTATAAATATTTGCTGAGAGCCCCTGAAATAACAATAATTAAATATATGATGATTAAATAGTTTTATTTAAATAATTATAATATACAGTATAAAAAATAATCATTCAGATAATTAAAATGCATTACAATATTGTGGCAGACAAGTAAAGCATTGATTAGACAATACAAAAGGTGTCTTTAGAAGTCAATGCATTGTTTATTTTCATAAAATTTATATTTGGCCTACAGTTTTACATTTGAATTCATCAATCTGTCTGAGATAGATTTATTATAAGGGCTTTTATAAGGACACTTCAATCTACACATGCGTCGGACAGACACTTTTGGAGCATCTCACTTTGATTGCGTTGCATCATAAACACAGTGTTTTAAGGTCATTATGTCAAGTAAAACTTTCTTGGAAACTTAGAAAAACACGTCTCGAGATCCCTGCATCCAGAATTTTGTTCAGTTAACACATCATTTTTTAAATATAATTAATAGCACTGAATTAACACATAAATTGACAGCCCTCATTTATTTATATGCCTTTTATAACTAGCACCTATGAAACTCACACATTTGGACCACCAACAGTCTTTGTATTTTAAAGAGCCTTTTTGTTTAGGCTATTTATTATTGTACCAGAATGGAAGCAAGTGTATGGATGTACATGAGTGCGTACTTATGAGATATTTAAGAGTGTTTTAGCACTGCCCTGTGGGGCCCAAATCTAATCCCAATGTGGGCATGTACAGCATTTTCCATTCTGCATTTCAGAGTAGAACCAGAAACCTTTTCGGAGCCACAATATTTGAAAGTCCACACAGGAATGTCACATTATCACATTATAAAAAAGCATGATCAGATCTCTTATAGTTTTCTCAACTGGCTTGTGATTTTCAATTGCTGTTGATCACAGTGAACTCTATCTGCATTTTAATACCTGTACTTAACACTTTAATGTCACACAGAAAGTTGAGGTGGCTGCCTAACTGTACCAACCCCCCAGTGGTTATAATTAGCAGGAGTGTTGTTGGGTATGTGGTTGTCGCATCCTTTAGCTGAAGAGAGCTCTTGAGCACTACTGCCAACAGCAACTGATAAAATACTACACCTCTGCATGCACACCGCACTGTCATCATTCTCTCTTTTTTTTTTTACCTCTGCTTTTCCTCATTTTGCCGCTCACTCATATTTGCACCTATCACGCAAAGGGCTTCCTTGACACTAGGTTATTGGACAATTTGTCAGGCGAAGCTGTTTCTTTGTCTGTTTCTGGTTGATGTACTTTTTGTATTGGTGCATTAATCTGATGCCATTAATGAATTAACATGGACGGCATGAACAAATCTTATTTTGCTGTATAAGTAATTATGATATAGTTATTTTTGCTAGAAATTCAATAAAGAAATGGTTTATATTTTAATAACCATGTGGCCTATGTACTTTACAACTGAAAGGTAGTTGACTTATTTTTTCTTTTTATTTGGAAGTGGTATAGACATAGACCAAAATATAAGGTTACTCATAATGAATAAGTCTGCCATTGGAAAAAAACAGCTTCACATGATTTAACCCTTGAGTTCAAAACATTTAATACGGTGATATTATAAAAAAGCGAGTTCTGACTCTAACATCAATTTGGATAAGACACATTTAAAGATGTTGCTAAATAGCTGATATATGCACACCTGTGACTGGATCAATTGAATTCTATATTAATCTGGCACACTGTAAAATACAGCATGTAAGATTTACTTAATTTTTCTTATGCAAGATTTGCACACAGGGTTTATAAGTAAAATCTACTTAGCTTTAGAATGTAATAAGCAATTAATACATGAGTAAATTTTACTTAAAAATATAATGCGGTGCTCGTATACGTAATTATCATTCAATGCTTTTAAGACATATTTCACATAACCCAATGAGGCTGAGTTCACATTATCTTAAGACAACGTTGGGAAAGTTTGACACCAGGTGTATGAGCTGCATACACACAAAGACCGTAACAAATAGTGGATACATTTAGAGCACAAACTGGTAATTTTTGAGCAGAAAACGAAATCCAGACATCATAAAACAACAAGTTGCTAAATGTGCAACAAAATCAACAACAACGACAGTGTTATAAGACAGGACATTAGTGAGATCATGCTACCCCATTATTTATTCATGCACCGGTGCATGCTGGGAGCATTAGCACAAGTCTTTGTAAATATAACAAACAATATTAAGTAATATTTACTTATAAGTTGAAGATTTTACTATTTACATGATTAAACTGAGTACAAATGTAGAATTTGCTTAATATTTGTTAGTTCAAGCATGAACTAACTTATTCAAGTAAAAAGTACTTAATCTTTTCTGCTATATTTACTTCCCCCAAAATAATTTTTTTCAGTGCAAGTAGCAAAGTTGCTCAGCAACCGTAAACAGCTAAACTCTGCTTCCCGTTATACCCCTTAATAAGATGTTGTCTTATTACTCTGTTTCTTTGTCACTTTCATATCTAAATGATATAAAGCACTCCTGGCCACTAATAGCTGTGCAAATATCCCATCCTGTCCATCCGTCCGTCCATTGACATTTCTACAGTCTTAAAGCCCAGCCCTGCTGTGGATGTGTGCAGTAAGGGCCATATTATTACTTGGCCATGTTTTACCTTTCAAGTCACTGGAAATGTAAAACCATTGTCTCAAGGAAAAACACCTAGTTTTTAAGCTTAGTTTCATAAGTTTTAAACTAAGTTTAGCTGAGTTGTGATACGCCTCACAAAATTTGTGAAGAGAAACAATGACACTGGGCATTTTCACCTAACTTAAATGTGGCAATAGGAAAAGGAATTTTTTTGATCATTAATTTTTAGAAGATACCTTGACATGTCTCTTTTATTTCATATAATCTTTTTAAACATGATCTCACCAGATTCAGTCAGCAAGACCTATTGTGTTTGCTCCTATGTATTTTATCAATACTTTGTAGTAGCCAAGTTGTAGTAATATATTTTCTTGTAGCATTTAAGACCTTTGGTTTGACTTTTGTTTGGTGAATGAAAGGCGTATATCAATCACATCAGAAAATGTTTAGCCAAAATGCTAAATAGTAAATAATGAGTGTGAGGTAGTGGAGCAATGCGTGGGGCTCCATTCAGGCAGACACAGGACACCTATCGGGCCTTGTAGTTTGACTCTGGAGCCTTGAGGCTGTACCGAACTCCCCCACACACTCTGTGCTGAAACTGGATCCAGTTCAGTCTGTTATATCAGGAGCTTCTGCTATTGCTGCCCTCCATTTGGCAGAGCAGCTAACTAGCTCGTCATGCTCTCTTGTGCTCACTGTGAGTCAGTTGCCAGGAACGGCTCTGTTAGCAGGTGCTGGTTCCAATACCAAACTGCTTCGAGGGTTCGAGCAAGTTGCTCTCATGTGTGTACATTCCACTGGAATAGTAGATGAGTGATTAAAGGAAGGTGTTGAAAGTCTTTTTTTGAATGGGAGAAATAGAGTGGACTGAAAGATTGTTGGACAGTATATTTAGTAAAGTACTTGTCTCAGGTGCACATTTGAATGTATATCTCTGAAGGAAAAACACTGTGAAAATCAAAAAGGTACATGTCCCTTCGCTTTGAATACAGTGCACTTTCTGTTAGGGTATCTTTGGGAATGCAGCATATTTTTGCCCTCTGACATGAGGCTCAATATGGTTACATGAAATCAGAGTAGAGTGGGGCTTTTCTGAGGCAGTCTGTAGCTGGCTATGTGGTTAATGTTGCATAGATGTGTTCTCCAAATCTCTGTATAGTAGAGCTGACAGACAGCTGCTGTGGCCATGGAACCTCCTCATCAAAACTTGCTGTTTATTGTACTTGCTGCACATTTACAATGTAAATGCACTAAAATGTGATTAGTTGACTTAAAAAAATAAATAAATAAATAAATAATAAAAAAATGTAAATAAATATTATTCTTAACTTAACTTTTCTGAGTTGCACTAACTCAACTAAAGTTATTTAAAAAGTTGTACTCACTTAAGCTTAAGTTACAATCACAAAAGATTGATAAGCTTAAACTTAAAACTAATGAGTTTTTCTGAGTTCTGTCTACTTAAATAAATTCAGGAAACATGTTGCCTTGAGAAAATTAAGTCAGTACAACTTAAATACTTCTATTTATAGCTTTAAAGAAAATAATGGCTTCACACATAACAGATATGACTCATTTCGTCAATTATTTTAATTTCTACTCTGAAAATAATAATATCACATTCAAAACAAAGTCAACATGGAGACTGATTCATTCCTTTAAAAAAAAGCTCTTTCCATAAATTGTATGAAAAACGCTTCTCTGAAAGATTGCTTGCACATTTCAACTTGTGCCGCCTGACAAACAGATAAATTGCATTAAAAGGATAGTTAACTCAAAATGAAAATTCAAAACAAACCATTTACTCACCCTTATGTTGTTCCAAACCATGGGACAAAAAAAAAAAAAAAAAAAAAAGAAAAGAAAGAAGTTATCATCTAGCAGAATGTCCAAGCTTCTCTTTTCCATACAATAGAAAATAAGTAGTAACCACTGCAGTCCTAAAGTCCCCATCCAGTTTCATTTTATGGAAAAGAGCAGCTTGGACATTGTGCTAGATTATTCTTTCTATTCAATGCAAAGAAACAAAGTCATACATTTTTGCCACAATATGGGTGTAAATGATGACAGAATATTCATTTTTGGGTAGAACATTTTTACTCAATCTTCTAGCTGGCTAGCAGTTTTGGACTGATTTTGTCCCGGCCTATTGCAACATCACCTTCTGCACAAAGTGAAAGTGTTCTTCATGCCTGCAAGGTAGTCCATGTGCAGTCTGTTCACAAGTCCATACAAAAGACACAGAGTAACTTCCCAGGTCATTAAGAACAACCTCCCCTTAGAGTACCATTGTGTTGGAAGACAGCAGGAGGTGTAACTGTGTTAGTCCTGGCCTTCAACGGTCTTTGGGAATGATTATTCCAACAGGCATCTGAGCGAAGTCTTCTGTCAGTCCTGCATGTGAACAGCAGTGTTAGAATTTCTCTTAAGGATCAATTTATTTGCATATCTAGTGACTTCAGAAAAGTGACTTCAGTAAAGACACAAGTTTGTGAAGATTCCTGCTTTCTGTATTTACTGTCTGTTGCGTTACTGTAGTAGTTTGCTTAACATTTTTATGTCTGCACTGTAGTTTCCTTTCTTGTTTTCCCCACTGCTCTGCAGTGCGTTAAGAATGACAATAAACATGACTTTGTTTTTAGACAAATCAATATATTCAGATATTAGATCTAACAAAATTATACACACTTACAAAATACAGTCGAAAGAATCCTGAGTCATCGTCGCCAAGGAGAATGGGGATACCATGAAGCATAGCAGTTTGCATTGCAGTGATATCCTGTGTCTATCAAAAATGGAGATACAATAATACATTAGCTTTATTAATTAACCACAGGGAGTAATAAAAAGTCTGTGACAGTTGACTTTGGTTGAACTTAAGGCAGAAATATATTTACAACTCACAAATTTGCACAGTCAGCTTCAAATATTTATTATGCAAAGTAAATCTATAAATTCAGTTAGTAGAAATAAAATGTAAGTTAATATTCATAAAACATTTCACCTACCTTTGTATTAACCTGGCTCTTTGGTCAACTCTGTTGTATTAAATGTACTATATAAATAACGTTGAGAGTATACATGAAATAAAATATACATTCATGTTGACTATTACATCATTTACATCCTGGTGCAACCTGGAGTTTATAGAAACTGACCACCTCCACGCACCTGTCACCTTATTTTGTGTTCACCATGAACTATACTGAAGTATTATAAACATGCAATTTAAGTTAAATGTATATAGGTATAAATACAGCGGTGTATATATAGCTTGGCAACACAGTTTTTAAATGGACCCCAATGGTCTTAAAGACAGATGTATCTATAGAGTGAGCATTGCATGGGTCTTGCTTCATATACATTTTTAGTAGTATTTTAGGATAACAGTTTTATTCCCAATAAATTTTAAGTCATAGTCATCACAGGAGTCTACTGATTGATACAACATTTTAAAACTATTTTATGTTATTTTATGTTTCTGAAAGAGATAGCAGTAACAGGTTTGACTTTCCCAAAAAGTCAAGAAGTGGAAAAACATGATATTGAGGTTTTAGTATTGAAAGCATTCTGTAAATGTTAGTGTTGTTGGACTGCATTGAGTTGAACAGGATGGTGTTTTAGCCTGTGTCCACTTTTATCTGTCTCTCAGTCTCCGCTTACAGCCTTCTTGGCCCCCCTTTATTACTTCTAAAGTTGGAGTCTGCCTTGACAGAGAGTTGCTAATATTTGTTGACCATCCATTTAACCTTCACATGGCTCTGTGTTGACTGAGCATCTGAGTTATGAAGACATTATGAGTTCATGTCTGCATCTCTGTGTTATAGGGAACGGCTTGGTAAATATGTGGGAACTAGGCATATTAAAAATGTGAATCCCCTTTCCAGTCACTTGAGCCTAGCTTTAGTCTCCTATTTAAAATTCATATCCGTTTTGTAAATGGGTTAATGGTGCATTGAGTGTGTTAACATGCACAATCTTAAAACTGCAAGCAACTTGTGGTGGAACATTTTACTTCAGTTGTGTTTTGGCACTGATCTTCTCCATGTTTGGCCTGTAGTTATCAATTGGAGATCTTCACCTGCAGAGCCAAAGCCATAACGTGCAACTGTCATGTTGATGTTATGATATGTTTAAACAATTATAACCGAGATATTACTTGCTTTGAGGAAGATAAACAACATTAACATAATTTAATATGAGTATTTAAGTGCTTTATTCACTACACATTAATGTTTGTATTGTACTACACATATCAATTTAAGAGGTGAAACTTGTGATATGGCTGATAAGAGTTCAATTGAAGGCACTTTATTTTTATACTACAATCTATAGCCAAAGTGGACAATGCAATTGAACCATAATACTAAAATAGTAGGTGCATACACTGCAAACAACAAGACTGTAATGTAAAAACATAAAACGTGGATTCAAGAATGATGGAGATGAAATATTGTTTCCAAGCATTATACAGTAGAAATTAAACCACTTCGCCAAACAGATAACAGTTAAACACCCATCCAGAGACTGATGTCCTGCGACTGACTGAACCGCCATAGCTTCCCAAGCCGACACCTGCGAGACACAGCCGGTCCTTCTTTTCTAAGCTTACTGACATGATATAAACATGACTTCTGACAAAACCGACCAGACAGCTCTAAATAAAAATCGATTATTGAAGGCTTACCATAGTGAATTGGGATCAGAGTTCTGAACACTGATTTATTATGTACTCTCTCAATTAACTTCTGTTGATTGTAACCAAAAAAATCTTACTGAATGCAGCTTTAAGCATAAACCAGTTGGCACACATAGACTTCCGCCCATTATCCTGACTTTGCGTTGCATATAAACACCTTTACCAGCGTTCTCACAGGTTTATCAAATGTGATGTGTGTATGACTGTTTATGTTTTGACATCAAAAACCGAGAAACCAGTAATCTCATGTAAATACAGTTTTCTTGCACCCCCCCACCCCCCCAAAAAAAGAAAAGAGAATTATATATAAATATATATTGATTAAATTGATTTTTGTTTGTAATCAGCCTATTGGTATAAATGTACAGTATACACGCTCACTGTTTGTGGGCAGGTTAACTCAGAGGTTTGAGTCATTTCAGTCCTACACAAGACGTTCACTTAAGTTTAAATATGACGTTTACAAATAGCTTGCCTGAGCGCAACAGAATAGACCAGAATACAGGGGTCTCGAGAAGCGCAACGGAATGGACCAGAATGCAGGGGTCTCGAGAAGCGCAACGGAATAGACCAGAATGCAGGGGTCTCGAGAAGCGCTACAGAATAGACCAGAATGCAGGGGTCTCGAGAAGCGCAACGGAATGGACCAGAATGCAGGGGTCTCGAGAAGCGCAACGGAATAGACCAGAATGCAGGGGTCTCGAGAAGCGCTACGGAATAGACCAGAATGCAGGGGTCTCGAGAAGCGCTACAGAATAGACCAGAATGCAGGGGTCTCGAGAAGCGCTACAGAATAGACCAGAATGCAGGGGTCTCGAGAAGCGCTACAGAATGGACCAGAATGCAGGGGTCTCGAGAAGCGCTACACAATAGACCAGAATGCAGCGGTCTCGAAGCGCAACAGAATAGACCAGGATACAGGGGTCACGAGAAGCGCAACAGAATAGACCAGAATACAGGGGTCACGAGAAGCGCAACAGAATAGACCAGAATACAGGGGTCTCGAGAGACATTTCAAAGTTTCACAATTTTCAACCTCACACTGCATCTTAAAAATGCAGTGCTCATGGTGGGAAACTAAAACAAACAAACAAAAAGCAAACAAAAGAAAAACTTTTCCGAAAAGGTTTACATGCAGCTGTCTAACAGCTAATCCAAGCACCTCTACAATAAATCCAAATAGGAAAAAAAATTCTAGATAATTTTTATTAGATAAACTAGGACCAGATCACATAGAAGACTGTGAAGAGTCTAGAGGCAGACGTTACCTTTTTCACCTCTCTAATAAGGTGATATGTTGTGTGTTTATGGGTGAGGGCAACAACTGTGTAGCTGGGCTGACAGGAAAAACCTAGCCTGGATGTTCTGTTCTTTGACAGCTACCTGCCCCCACTTTCTCCCTCTTTCCCCCTCTCAGTGTGAGGGGCTTCTTTGAAGGAGTGCCATGAGAGCCCCGGCTGGATTCTATTACATGTGGACAGCTCAGCATTAATCAAATGCTTGAAAATAGCCTTTTATTTATGTGGTATGCTCTTACAATTCCCTAATGTAACTAAATGGATACAACAGACTAGAACAGATTAGGGGCCAATAACTCCCGAATGGCATGTTTACTAGAAGGGTATGTTGAGATGTTTCTACTGAGGTGTATCTCATAGTAGCAGGACATGACGTATATAACCAGATCTGAGGTCTGTTACAGCTGTGTGCTCTGAGGTCATAGTTGTGGCATAGAAAATCATATGATCCTTACCTTAGATGTGGGCACTGGTCAGCATTATGGCTGTGGTTCTTCCTGGCAATGTATAGGCATTTGTGCTGATGATGCTCAAGTGGCTGTAGGTGTACCCTAAATATGTATATTTAAAACAGGGCACTACTGAGTCAAAATGAACTTCTTTTTTTTGTACATACAGTACAGTGTGAGTAATGGCCTCATTAGGCAGTTGTTGAAGTTGCTAATACCTACAATCTTACTGACTGTTGAGATACAGCTATGTCTAGCACTGTTTATTTTTCATGGGAATAGCTCCTTTGTGATGCTTCTGATTCTGAAATGTACAGCTTGTAACGTGTAGCTGCAGTGTAGTTAAACTCTTAAACAAGCTGGGTTGCCAGTGAAAATACAGTGATTAAACTAGCTAATTAGGAGGGTGCTGATTTGCTGTTGGCTGCTGTGGTATTTTTGCAGATGTTATTGGGGTTTTTCTTAAACGAGCTGCTCAGTTGCTAGGTCTGACACTATGATGGGAAGGCAATAGCATTTTTTTTTTTTTTTTTGCATCATTACTGGACTGATCACTTATGCAATGAAACCATGCAATGGAGCTTTTTCCTTTACAAAAAATCTAGATTTCTAGCAAACTAGCTGCAAACTTGCCACAAATTTGCCAGTCATTATTTTTACATGCAAATTATTTTTCCTGAAACTTGTGGCAAATTATCCATTGTTGCCAAAGGTTTGCTGCAGGTTCACCACTACCAGTGGAAAAACTGCATAAATGTGAAGTAATGTGAGGTTATATGTTGTGTCAGTCCTATAGTGTTAGTAACTTCAATGTTTTCTTTTTCCATCTAAACACAGGAAGATATTCCAAGCCCAAGATTTAATCTAATTAGCAATGGTGTGATTTCATTCAGATGGGTGTAATTGGACACTTTCATGTCAGTATACTTTTTATACTGGCAACAGGCCAACAGTATCAGTGTTTCCCGTAGGATTTTTCAGCAGCGGTGCTGTTGTGCGTGCATCCATGAGACCACATTTTGGTTCTTGACAGCCCCAGTCCTCATTTACTTTCATTAAATGGAAAAAAATGGCCAGGAAGTTCACGTTTGTATTCCATGGAAGAAAGTACTGTTAGTCATATGGGTTTGGAATGACATTAGAAGTAGTGAGTGAGTAAATAATGACAGAAAATTCCTATTTGGAATTTCTTTAATGCCCAAATCCTGTATTAATCAGTACTTTGTATCCAATTATCCTGTATATTGTTATTCTCTTAGGCAGGGCTATTCAACTTCATCGACAAATGGGCCAGATAGGGAAAATCTTCGGGGCACATGGGCCAAGACAGGATATTTTGTTATTGAAAAGCATCTATCTACAGACAGAATAGATACAGATTGTGTTATAGCAGGTTATTTGTAGCGCAACCTCTAAAACGTGGCACACATGCATGAGACACTGTAAAAACATCAAGACAGGGCGCAACATCTGTTCAGCACAAGTCTGCTTAGGAACAAAACGCATTCGATGTAAACAGCCTCTAAGACAACTGACAACCTTACGCTGGCCACTGAAAATTTCAAACGGGCCAGATTTGAGTAGGTTTCCAGTTGAATAGGCCTGATCTAAGGTATCAGTATGCTAAACATGAACTGAACATTACTCTACAGAGTTGATTGGTCTTCTTGCTTGAACATGTTAAGTGTCAAGGGGTTGTTAAGTCTGTCTTTCAGTAGCCATGAGTCATTGAGAAGCAGTCTGACAGTACTGATGTGTTGCCAACACTGCTAGGCTGAAGATGGACACATGCAAGTCATGCCAACCATGCCAGTGACCGCAATGCCTGCTGATTCCGTCCTGAGCTTCATGCTTTATTTACCAATCACTTATTTTTTTATTCATTGTCTCTCTCTCTCTTTCTTCCTCTCTTTTTGTCTCTTTCTCTTTCTCTGTCTCCCTATCTCTCTTTGATTCATCTGTTTTGCCTTCCCCCAGAGTACTTTTTGCAGCAAGAGAGGCTCAATAAATGTTTGTAATTGTGATTAATTAAAATCCCTATTGTCTGATAGCCAGTGTTTATTATGGTGCTGTGAGTGATTTACAGTCTCAATTTTGTCATTAGTATTTACTTTAGAAACCTTTAGATTTCCATCTATGCTTAATTGATGGGGAACTAATTTTCTTTATAAATTAAAAGTGACTGACTTGTACGTTTTGTTGCATACTTGTCTGGGCATTGTTTTGAACTTGCATGGCTTAGTTGGAGTATTGTGGAGCAACTTGGAGTTTTACTTTTGTAGCTAGTAATCGTAAATGAGTTAAAGAGGTCATGACATGAAGAATTACATTTTCCTTAATCTTTTGACATATAAGAGTTCATTGTGCTATAAAAACATACTGAAAGTTTCAAAACTGAAAACATCCTCCTTAATAGAAAAAGAGCATTTATTTAAACCAAGCTGCAAAAACAGCTCGTTTGGAATTTGTGGAACTTGTGATGTTACTAAGACCAAATACACCTGCTTATGCAACGGCTATTTTTCCGTCATTGCACCCTTGGCCCCGCCCACTGGTTCTCAGAGTCAGTCATACAAGTGAAGAGCAGAGAGATTGGGCTGTCATGGTAGATTCAAGTGGACTTGCACTGGACACCTTCATGTGCCTGTCTGGATTTGAATATTTTTCTACTTAAACATGCACAGACAGATGTCTTTGACTGCTTGATACATATCTCGGGCCGCTTTTAAAAGATGCGGTGTCAAGTTATAACTCTAAGGAGGAGAAGCTCTCTGTTATTCAGCTGAGCTCAAACGCATCACGGACGTGTTCTTTCGCCCATCTGCGCTAATTTTAGTTCTTGGTGTATGAAAACATGAAGGAATGATACTGGGAAAAGGATGTGGATGTGTCTTCAGCGTATTTTAGAGTGGATTGTATGTTCGGCTCATAACATACCTGTCAGTTCAGTTCTGTACATTTGGATGCAATGTGTTGGGTGTGCGTTGTGTAAACCCTGACATTTAGATTTATAATTTTGTTGAGCTGGTTCATTCTCTTCCGATTGAGTTTCAAAGGACTGTACGTTGTTAGCCAATCAGAACAGAGGGCATTTACGCTGAAGTTTTAAGGAGGCGCTTAGTCCAAAACCGAGCATTTCAGACAGAGGGCCAAAAATAAGGTGGAAAGTTATAATTTATTACTAAAGTATGACTGTTTTAATGTAAAAAAAAAAAAAAAAAAAAAAAACCTTTACTAACATTATCAGTGGACCTCAGGGAAGATAATACAATTTCATGACACCTTTAAGTCTAAACTACCTATTCTACCCTTGATAATAATGTTAAATTCTAACAAGTTAGCAGTTAAAATGCAGGCGTATGTGTTTTTCTGGATGTATGATTTGTATAAATATGAATTGAGTGAATTACAAACCTGCCCTAATATATTTATATAGATGAGACATACAGTATACAGCTGAGGAGTTCCTCCTCTAAATGCAAAGTGTGCTTGTATATGCATGCATATAGAGTTGTGCTCAAAAGTTTGCATACCCTGGCAGAAACTGTGAAAGTTTGGCATTGATTTTGAAAATATGACTGACCATGCATCATTTTATTTAAGGATAGTGATCATATTAAGCCATTTATTATCACATAGTTGTTTGGCTCCTTTTTAAATCATAATGATAACAGAAATCACCCAAATGGCCCTGATCAAAAGTTTACATACCCTTGAATGTTTGGCCTTGTTACAGACACACAAGGTGACACACACAGGTTTAAATGGCAATTAAAGTTTAATTTCCCACACCTGTGGCTTTTTAAATTGCAATTAGTGTCTGTGTATAAATAGTCAATGAGTTTGTTAGCTCTCACTTGATGCACTGAGCAGGCTAGATACTGAGCCATGGGGAGCAGAAAAGAACTGTCAAAAGACCTGCGTAACAAGGTATTGGAAATTTATAAAGATGGAAAAGGATATAAAAAGATATCCAAAGCCTTGAAAATGCCAGTCAGTACTGTTCAATCACTTATTAAGAAGTGGAAAATCCAGGGATCTCTTGATACCAGTCCAAGGTCAGGTAGACCAAGAAAGATTTCAGCCACAACTGCCAGAAGAATTGTTCGGGATACAAAGAAAAACCCACAGGTAACCTCAGGAGAAATACAGGCTGCTCTGGAAAAAGACGGTGTGGTTGTTTCAAGGAGCACAATACGACGATACTTGAACAAAAATGAGCTGCATGGTCCAGTTGCCAGAAAGAAGCCTTTACTGTGCCAATGCCACAAAAAAGCCCAGTTACAATATGCCCGACAACACCTTGACACACCTCACAGCTTCTGGCACACTGTAATTTGGAGTGACGAGACCAAAATAGAGCTTTATGGTCACAACCATAAGTGCTATGTTTGGAGAGGGGTCAACAAGTATTGTGCTCCTTAAAACTACCATGATCAGTCATATTTTCAAAATCAGTGCCAAAATTTCACAATTTCTGCCAGGTATGCAAACTTTTGAGCACAACTGTATATACACAAAGTAATTTACATTGTCAAAAATTGTGCTTGCTGTGAACGTTTGTGTGTATATTAAGGGGGAATATTATGTTTGAGGGTACATTAAACGAAATGATTTTGTGTTGAAGTAAATATAGTTAAGTACTTTCTACATTAATTAAGTTAGCTTAAAGGTGCACTCTTTAATTATTTCCTCATTAAAAAAGTTTAACTCCTAAAGACATGAATTATAATTTTGCAATATATGTAGGAAATCATGACCACTCACATTAAAATGAAGACTCCAGTCATATCATTTACCTTATAAAAGCTGTTTTATTCTACATGGAGAGGGTCCACACATGGGGGCTGCCATGTTAGAATCACATGACCAGCCGAATACTACTCGCTTAATCAGTAACTGTCCTGTTATTTGAAACTTTCACTCGTTGATTAAAGTAATCATGTCTGACTGTGAATAGCTAATTTCTACAATGGCATCTGAAACTGAAAACTATTGATTTTAAATGATGCTGCGTCCAAGCCGCTAAGTCCAAGATGACACAAAGACAAAAGTTACTGAGTGCACCTTTAAGTGTGAACTTGAAATTATTAAGAAAAATCTACATTTAAACATGTAATAATTAATGCTCTAACTTGTATGTAATATTATTTATGATTGTTTGTTATCTTTACAATGTGTCATGTATCAATCCTAAAGTGGAAAATCATGTCAAATTTATTTGCTATTTTGAGTAAATTACACAGGTAAATAAAATAAAAAGTACATTTTACTTTTCAAAGCTGGTGTTCACAGCATGCACCGGGCTTGAATAATTAATGAGCTTGCATGATTTCACTGTTTGCAAGTTTATTTACACCCATTTTTTTTAATTGTATGTTTTTATTTTGTTGTTACGTTCGATAACTTCTTGTTTTGTCTGAAGTTCATTTTCTACTCAAAATTACTAGCTTGATTGTCACTGTCATCTTGTTTTGTGCACCAAGAGTTGAGGTCTGCGTGCGCAGCTATGCATCTTGTTTTTGTGGCAGTAATGCAAGGTGATGTTGTCTAATAGACTACATAATTTGCAATAAGCGTCCCTGTGGCATCCGTATGCCATGTGGTACCGGGGCATAGTGACGCAGTGGCCGTGGGTGGCTAGTGCCACCCCTGATTAAAGCTTGTTGCACAAAGCACTCTGACTGCACTGACAGCTGTTTCATCATCCCTGGGAAATCATTTGAACCCGAGGTAGGGCTGTTTAGATGAAATATTTCTTATGAATCGTACATTAAAAGCAACAGCAATTCTGTCCTGTTGTCGTTACTATTGATAAAGGCTATACCGGAAGTTTCTATACCCAACAAACGCTCAACGGAGCGGACCGGAACCAGCCTGCGACCCTGCGTGAAAAAGGTCTATTACAGCAGATTCACATAAACCCCATGAGTGGGGTGTGAGCGAGACGTGAGCAGCGCGTTTTTGTTTCGGCGCCCATATTAACAGATTAGGTGAGGTGAAGCATCCCAGACGCGGCAGTGTGCGGATAATTTCGGCGTTAAGCCTATTTTTACCACACGGCTCACGTTGAACTCAGTGGCTCTGGGTGTTGAAAATCTAAAATAATCAGGAGATTATAGAAAAGAACTATAAGCAAATGAAAAAAATATTTAAATTGAACCTACAATACAGTACAGTGTATTGGTCTTTATACAAACAAATACAAATTAACTAAATAAAAGAGAGAATAAATAAACTGCATTACCTTTGCCTGTTTATGTATAAGAATATAGTAAGCCAAAAGGCTTTACAACATTCACCGATCACAACCTATGTGAAATGTTCTAATAAACTGTTCATTTAAAATGTACTCCATTTATTTAAGTTCCATGTACATCAGATTTGTAAAAAAAAGTTAAGGTATTAACTGAAATATTTGTTAAATTTTCTCACTGACTTTAATCAATATAATGTCATGAAGTTAAATAGGGTTTACTTAATTTTATACCATTCAGATTTACTAAGAAAAAACTTGCAAAATAAAAATTAAGTAAATCTTACTAGTAAATTTTTCAGTGTATGAGATTGCTATAGTTCATCAGTGTGGAGTAAATTAGTCTCCGCTGGACTCTTGTTGACCTCTGCGCTGTCTGAATGGCAGCAGCTGTTGCACAGATGTTCCTACCACTCAGTGAGGTCAGATACATCACAGACGATGCAACTCAATACAGCAGCAGCTCTCTCTGACCCTTGTCTGGTTTTTGTGCCAGTCTCATCCCAGATACAGTCATGGTGAAGTGTGTGTTTAAGGTTGGATGACATTTATACATGAAAAGTTGGGGGAAATAGGCAAATAAGACATGAAAATTACATAGGGGAACTGGAACTCTTAAAGGGATGATGGAACTGGAAAATATTTGAACTTAACTAGTCACTTTTTTTAAAGCTTTACCCTGAAACTGTCATATGGTATAACAGATTATGCATTTTCAATAAAAATGTAAAAAAGGAGACATTTTTCTGGGACATATCACACACAATACTTCATTTACGTAAAAAGTAATTGTTCTTCGTATTGACTGGTGTTCACAATAACATGCTGTTTATGTCCTTCATTTGAGGAATGTGTTTCACCTTAGGTCTGTGTGTTCATGCAGTTCATCATCAACTACTAACATTGTAAAAAAAATGACTCTTTATGTCTGTTGTGTTACTGTGTGGCATCACTGTGATTTAATATGCTGTTTGTATGCTGAATCAGATTTAGATGAACTTGGTTCTTTTGTCATTTTCTGATGTTTTTTTCAAAGCTAATTATGCAATTTTTCTTCTGTTCATAGAATTGGAAGTGGTTGTATATGTGTTAAACAGCTGTCTTAAGCTGTAACTTCATTTGCATTCACCTTTCCTTTCACCTAATAAGCTCCTTTAGAGATTAGTGTGAGTTCTTGACTCTGAGTGTTTAAAGAACTCTGGCCTTGTGTCGGCGCTGCAATAATGAGATCATTAAGAGATTATGAGTTAATTTCTGTGTCTCAAATTTATTTTCAGCAATGGTAGAACAGAAACACACACGCTGTTAGGATTTCCATTTCAAATTAACTGCTTTTTAAACTTTTTTTCTTTTCTAACATGCCCATTAGATCTTCAACAACCTATCACAGCTAATGAGAATAACATTTGGGCTGAATAGCCTTCTGTCATTGCAAAATTTTTGTTAACATAAGTGCTGCACTCTTCCATTGGCAGTTCTGATGGAATATGAAATTTGAAGCTACTATATGGGTTAATGTATGATTTCAGGTCCAATCCAACAAGAAGGGATCTCCATGACTGTTAATTAACTTAAAATGTCTTTTTGATTAGTGTGTGTGTGTGTGTGTGTGTGTGTGTGTGTGTGTGTGTGTGTGTGTGTGTGTGTGTGTGTGTGTGTGTGTGTGTGTGTGTGTGTGTGTGTGTGTGTGTGTGTGTGTGTGTGTGTGTGTGTGTGTGTGTGTGTGTGTGTGTGTGTGTGTGTGTGTGTGTGTACACACACACAGGGCAGTGGTAGCTCAGCGGTTATGGCTCTGGGTTACTGATCAGAAGGTCGGGGGTTCAAGCCCCAGCACTGCCAAGATGCCACTGTTGGGCCCTTGAGCAAGGCCCTTGACCCTATCTGCTCCAGGGGCGCTGTATCATAGCTGACCCTGCACTCTGACCCCAGCCTAGCTGGGATATGTGAAAAAGAAGAATTTCACCATATATGTGCAAATGTATAATGTGTGATAAATAAAGAAAATTATTAATTATATATATAATATATTATTAATATTATTATATTATTTTTTTATTTTAATTTTTCAAAAATTTGTTGATCTAGATACACTTAAATTATTTGTTCAGCTAACCCATTGCTCTTTCTTTCTTACTGTCTCCAAAGCTGTGAAGATCTGCAGTGTTTCAGAGTTGCATACACCTCACATTTACGGTAAGATCAAACCTTCTGTTCTTCTGTAAAAAGTTCTACAGTCTATGGGCTCTATTTTCGTAAGCGCGCAAAGCAGTGCTGCACGCTATGGGCATGCGCTCCATCTTATCCAGTTTTCGTGAGAGCTCTAATTCTAAGCACAGTTATCGTGCCAGCACAAGTGGCAGTGGTTTGGAGTGTTTGCACTGTCTGTTGGTGTATGTGCGCGCGATATTGCCAAACACACTTGCGCCTAGACTTAGCACATGCTTGCACAAAAATACCCAAACTTTATAGCCATGCCCATTGACCTAGCTCATATGACTAAAATAGGGCCCTATATGATTGTGCTGCTAATGTCTGTATCTTATGTCTGTTTCTGTATAAACTTATTTCTGTCACTCTCTTGATTTTTTTTTTTTTTTTTCTCAAATTTTTTTATTTTTTATTATACAGTTATACTATTTGAAAAGCTCAGGTTAACTTCTGTGGAAAGTACAGTTTAGCAGCATAATCATATTTCAGGAGCCCACAGTTACCATAGTAACACTGGTGACAGATATGACTCACAGGGAAGTGTGCTTTCGATGAGGGTATGACTCTATAGGGGAATTTAGCTGCTGGATCTCACCGATATGAGGACGTAGTAGTGGACAAGGATGTGTAAATTGGCTAGGTTCATGCATTTATTACTGTAAGAACCTGAGTTAGTAATCAGGTTTGTAAGTCAGTCCACTAACCCTAATGCAGTGGATCATCTTGTTGGAGGTCTATAAATGGAAGAGCATTCTCTGGAGTGTTCTGATATCTCAGGCTCTCTGGAGCCACCAGTGGGCTGGTTGTGTCAGTGTTCGAGGATTTGTGTGGTTGGAAACATTGATTACAGACGTCTGTTCTTTGCATATGCAGAAGAGAGTGGTTGTGATAATATGATGATCAAGTTACGCCTGATCAGACAGTAAATGTGTTGTTCCCGTGTCACTCAGCAACACAGGTGTTCTTTGATGCATATAATTAGTATACAATTAGAACTCATTTCATGACCACTTGTGGGAAAAGCAATGGTAAAGAAAATGACAGAAATTTGAGGTAAATCTAGTTAAGCTTATAAACAAGTAAAAGTTAACTTAATGTTATGATGTGAGAGTGTAGAAGAAAATATAAAAAATAATTTCAAATATATATATTTTCTAGAGAATAATATTTCCTCTGTCCCACTTTACCAGTAGGCCCTGCTGCTTAAACACATCTGGGATTTGGTCAAGAGGATCTTCAAAGGTTCTACTTCCCATTATTTCTTCATTTTTGCTTTTGACTAAGGTAGAAGATATCCTAAGCTTTCTTCAAAGGTGTAATGTAAGGTTATATGGCATTTGGATCATAATTCAAAGTGTCAAGAAAAGAAAAATTTCCAAAAGTGTCCCACTTTGCCCATATTCATCCTAGTACAACAAAAACTAAAATGAATTTGACATTTTTTATTTTATTTTAGTTAGTTTAGGAGTTGTGAAAAAAGTATTTTAGTTTCAGTTTCAGTTTTTTCCAATCATTTCAGTTTTAATTAATTTTTGCCACAATAGTGGATCTTTCTCTTCAGGGTCATGGGTAGTTTAGTTCTTTACCAGGAACTTCAATATTAATGGAGGAATTTAGTCTTTTATGGAGAAAATGAATGGAACCAGACTGTTGCAATCTGTTGTTTGAGGCAGAAGTTGACCTTTTGGACTGCTAAAACAAATAAAAATGTACCATATTTGAAATTAAATGTAACACATGTGAAAGCACCACAGAGCCACAGTTTTTGTGAAGTGACCCTATGAATTGCTTGTTTTTTCTGCACGTTAAGCTGGAAAAGGAGAAAGTATTTAACATCGTAAAAATTACACATTTTAACACCTTTAACAAAGGTGGCATGTAAGTGAACGTTGATCACAAAAAGGAAAGTTCCTTAAGAAATATTTTTCAGGTGTTGAAAATATGTATGCATGTTTTAAAATGTGTGAAAACATCACACAATGTGTATTGCAACTATTACATTTCCAGCAATGCAGTTCTCGGTCTATACACTGTATGTCTTTCAATGACTGTTCAGAGACACTCTACAGCTTGTCCCTGGCATACTGGGTCAGATTACTATGCCAGTGTGCAGTGTGCCAACTGTGTACAAGGGCATCCTCCATCCTCACAGGCACACAAGCAGACTAAAGATTAGCTCTGTGATATCCTGTTAAGTACTGAGAGATAGTCTGCCTAATAGCTCTGGTTCTTTATTGGTCATGGATTTCATGCTGATTTTAAAATGGTAGGGGGTAGAGTTAGACTGAAATATCAGTTTTACCGATTAATCAGTGCCAATAGTTGCTTTGTGGAACTGTAGGTTATCGGCACAAATCTATGCCGATAGTTGCTCATAGTTTTTTCAGAATTTCATCATTTCAAAATAATGATGCATCTGGGATTTTATTCATTTTGGACTTTTTGTCTTTGCCCGCCATAGTAAAGAAATAATGTTTTTTTTTTTTTTTTTTTTTTTGACATTCTATAAATCGGTTTGAAAAATGATCGGCCGATTAATCAGTTATTTGCCTTTCCCACCACCTAAGTTATAGGTATCTCCAAAATCCACTATCGGTCGACCTCTAGAGGGTTGAACTCTTATTAGGGCTGTTATAATTCTCTCACATTGTTCAAGCCAAAGTTGTACAGACCTACAAAGTGACATTCTATCCTCTGTCTAGAATTATGTTGCTGTGTGTTTGTGTGTGGGCGGGTTTGGGTGGTTTACGAGGACTTTATTTTTAGGTTACAAAAAAGTGCCGATTTTATTAGCCTTTCACAAATATTAGCCTTTCACCGATATATCGGTATCGGCATATATATTTTCCGATATGCGCAGATATGAAAACATTTTTTCAGAACATATAATGCAGAGCACGCTCCGACTCCATTGTTTACAGAGCTGAACTGACGGTGGCTCTGCAGACAGGGCGGAGTTCAGCGGTGTCTTCATGGTAAGGTCCTAACTAGTTTGTGAAATACATACTGGAAAGTTAATAAACAATGACTCCATCATTTTCCCTTTTCAATATAACTAATATAACGTTAACCCTGTCCCTGACAACCATGTCACTCATGTTTATCACATCTGTTTGCTGTTAGCCAGCTATATTTTGTAAGTGCAGTCAGTAATGTAGCAGATTGAAAGGTAAGAATCAGAGCATCTTTTTGCAGCTCAGCAGACAGTGGTGCGGTGGTGGATTGTGTTGATTTCACACTACGTTGTTACCTAGTTGGTGAGACGCAATGCTGGAAAGTAAAATAAACAACGTCCGTCTTTTACACTCCATGACAACGAGCTTAAAGCTAACTAGCTAATTACGTAGCTACTATCATTGTTGTCAGCTGAGTGAAAGCTAATGTGTAAACATGTATTCACCAAACTGTTTTGTTCAGGATTCACAGTTTGGTACCCCCTTCAACCGAACAATTCCAGTCATTGCATTTACAAAATGTAATATTTAAAAGTCTGGTTTTCCACCGTTGAAAGTTTCCCCTGAACTTGTATAGCAGAATATAGTGTAACACTGCTGCCGCTGTTTATCTTGACTCGGCAGATGTAAATGCTTCTTGTTTTACAACCTGCCCCTAATTAACTGGCAATATTAAAATAGTCAGCATTTGACTGATACTAAACAGAACTGATGTTTATTTAGCTATTTATATTATTTAAATGGTGAACAACTGACTGATACTGAACATACAGTTCTGATGTTTATTTAACTATTTATTTTATTTATTATTTATTTAAATGGTCAGCAATTGACTGATACTGTACAGTACTGATGTTTATTTAACTATTTATTGTATTTTTATTTATTCTTTATTTAAATGGTCAGCAACTGACTGATACTGAACATACAGTACTGATGTTTATTAAGCTACTTATTGTATTTTATTTATTCTTTATTTTCTCTGTGTTCATTTCTAGAATTTGTTGACAGTGTATAATAATAATGTCAAATATTCTTTGATAAAAATATTTGTTTAAGAAAGCAGCCTTCTGAGTACCTTTGCATAGTCATATCAGTGCAAAATCCACATAGAAAAGGTCTGTTTTCATTCCAGCTCAAAAATTAGCTGTATCAGTCACCATATCGGTAATTGGTGAATTTTCCCCCTCTAAAATCGGTATCGGTCTCAAAAATCCCATATCGGTCGGGCTCTATTACAAACTGGTAATTACAAGGGTATTATGCTATAGATGTGGTTTATGAGGACATGTCTTGTGTCCCCATAATTCAAATCGCTTAAAAAACATACTAAACTGTGTTTTTTTGGAAAATGTAAAAATGCAGAAAGTTTTTTGTGAGGGTTAGGTTTAGGGTTAGGGTTAGAGGATAGAATCTATAGTTTGTACTGTATAAAAATCATTATGTCTATGGAGAATCCTCATAAGGATAGCCGCAGGGGCGGTGTGTGTGTGTGTGTGTGTGTGTGTGTGTGTGTGTGTGTGTGTGTGTGTGTGTGTGTGTGTATCATGTATGAGTGTGTGAAGGAGGGGATAATGGACAGAAATCAGATGCCCTACCATCACACATTACGATCAGATTGGGTGTCATACAGGAAAATTAGTTATAGGAACAGATTATATGTATATTAGAGGGACAATGTTGTATTGAAGCAAAAAACATAAGAATGTGATTAGTTAGGAGCGTAGTTAACCAAAAAGAATTCTCTCATCATTAACTTACCCTCATGCTGTCTCAGACTCGTATGGTTTTCTTTATTCTGAGTTACACAAAAGATGATGTTTTGATGAATGTATGATGTTTTAAGTCACACAAAGGACACAAAGCCAGCATAAAGTAATCCATGCAACTCAAGTGGTTTAATTCATGTCTTCTAAACTGATACAATCACTTTGGTTGAGAAACAGCCCAAAGATTAAGTCCTTTTTCATTATAAATCTTGACATCCGGCCCGATTGGAATACAGTGCAGGCTTCATGACGGTGATTCATTTCTGATGCTGCGTGCTGTTGCCAGGTGCTCAATCCTGATATCATTATACATCAATAAGATATTGCATTTTGCAAATGCAAACCTGGCAACAATGTGTGTGGTTTGTTTGAAGCGCTTTGTGCATGTGTTAAGTGCGTGGAAGTGTGTGAACGAGCTTCTCTCATGGATGCACTAAAAGAGCTGTGGATGTCAAGATTTATAGTGAACAAGGAAATGTGGGTGAGAAGTATGGAAGCACAGGAGTGGCATTTAAAAAAGAATGAAGGAATAAATTATCAATCTATTAATTTGAAAATAAAAATTTGAATAAGTACATTTATAAATGGACAAATAAAAAGACACATTTAAATGTTTATTTAATTCTTGTTTAAAAATGTCTTTGTATTTAACAATAAAAGTGTGCATTAATAAATCATATTTTTTTCATGTTTAAAATGTCATTAAATGCAGCAATAAATGATTACATTAATGAGTCTTTTAATGCACTTTTTAATGCACTTTAAAAGCACCTATTAAATTGCATTTTAAAAAGGTATTTGCCAATTTGTTTCCTCATCCATTAGACAATGGCTTTTCTTTTTCCTTTTTCCTTTTCTTTCTCCAATTGAGAATCGAGTTTAAAAAAATATGCCATTGGACTGTTGACTCATAGCAGCAACCAATGAACTTTCGAACTTTCTGTTATAAGACACACACCCTCTCCAACGTGCCACCCGAAGAGGATGTACCTGTAAATTAGCATAATATGGGCTCTTTAAACTAATGTTGTGTATTGTGAAAGTGTCTCTTTCAAATGAAAATAAAAAAATAAAATAATATATATATAATTTTCCACACTAACATGCCGTGTATATCTGTTTATAATGTCGCAAATAAGGTTTGTGCTTAACCTTTTGTTGTGCTCATCTTCATAAATATGTATATTGACTGACAGTAGCTATACACACAGGAAATACAGAATGTACACATTATTTTATCACATTCCTCTTTTACAATTGTAGTCTGGGTCTTATGGATTTAACATTTTGAATTTAAATTTTGAATGAATTTACATTTTAATTCTACCTGAATCGATTATAGGCAACATTTTATTGACACAGATAATGGCAATTATTATGTCAAAGATGTTTACGGTAAAATGTCCAAGATTTAGGTTGATGATCTCACAGTGCAGTGCACAGAAGGTACAGTGTATGGGGTTTGTTCACAAATATGGCAGAGAGAGCGGTCATACAGTAATGAAACCGGTGAATAGCTGTAAGGTCAGGCAGTGCAGAGAAGCAATTGCTTTTGTAACCTCCCACAGGTTCTGGTGGTATTCTTCATTGGCTCTGTTCCTCAAGCAGTGAACTAGGATGAGGCAAATGGTGGTTGCTGTCCGTGTTTCAGTGTGTGGGTCGGGAGGCTAGTTCTGTTGACAGCATCACGATTACTAGCTCCCATCCTGGACACGTCACTGTGCACACTCTGGTAGGGCCGCGTTCAGCATTTCACAGCAACAGTGAACGAGCCACTATTAACTTCTGATATGCTTCGCATCCGTTTCTTATGCATGGGATTCGCAGATCCAGTAATATCACGTAAACTGCTCGTACCGTTGTCCAATGACAGGCTGTCTTGCATCCTCTTCGAGTGACACGTGGGAGAGAGGGTGTGTCTTATAACTGAGTTGAAATTTCATTGGTTGCTCCCGCGATTTTAACAGTCCAATGGCATTTTTTTAAACTCTATTCAAAATTGAGAAAAAGAAAAAGGAAGAAGAAAAGGAAATTCAAAACGAAAAAGAAAAGCCATTGATAAATGGATGAGGAAAAGCAATTGGCAAATGAATGAAGAAAAGCAATTGCCAAATGCTTTTTAAAATGCAATTTAAAAGGTGCATTTAAAAATGACTTGTGCTGTTTTAATGCTAAATATAAGTACATTTTAAAACATGAATTAAATCAACGCATTTAAATGTGTCTATTTATTTGTCCATTTATAAATTGGTTTATTTATTCACATTTTTATTTTCAAATTAATAGATTGATCATTTATTCCTTCTTTCTTTTTTAAATGGCACTCCTGGGCTTCCATAGAGAAGTCGACCAAAAGCTATTATTATACATCGTATGGACAAAAACACATACATCCTTCAAAATGTCTTAGTTTGTGCTTCGTTTGTGTTTCGCAAAAGAAAGTAACACGAGTTTGAGACGGCATGAGGATGAGTAAATGTAAGAATTATTATTTTTGGGTGCACTATCCCCTTAAGGTTTGTGTCCTGCTTTTAATGATTGGCCATATTCCTAGTAGTATAAGACTGAGCTATACTGTATATTTTCACATTACAAATTGCTTCATGTTTACATAAAAATACAATCTAAAACAAAGTCAGTCTGAAAACTTATTGTGTACACTGGTTTGCCGTACTGAAACAAGTTCTCTGGTATAGTACATTCTGAAAGATTTTTACAAATAAAAATATTGCCTGACATTCAAGTCTTTGCATTATTCAAGGAGGAATATGTTTGGCATCATGTCTTAAGAGATGTATTGAGACCTCTTTAGCTATAACACAGCTGAACACAATACCTCAAACACATTCCCTCCCTTTCAATTTCTTCTGTTCTTCATCCCTCTCATTCATCTCTTTACAGGTGCAGAGAGTTTTTAATTCATAAGCTGGCAGGATGGTGGCGCTGTCTCTGAAGATCTGTGTAAGACAGTGTAATGTGGTGAAGACTATGCAGTTTGAGCCATCAACGGCTGTGTACGACGCATGCCGGGTCATTAGAGAGAGGGTTCCAGAAGCCCAGATAGGACAAGGTGGGAAAGACTTTCTTTCAGTGTTTGTCTCTCAGTGTCAGTGTAGTATGTTTTTGGCCTATAATATTTACAGTGCTTGGAAAGCCATGCTGTATTGAAATTGGTTTGTTAATCACGTGTTACAGACTCCATTCAACCTTTTTGTTGTTATTATAGTATATTAGGGCGACACAATTAATAGTGTAATTGTAAATAAGATTACAATTACAACTGCCACAAGTAACTAATCGTGAAAATTATCAGTTTCAGCAGTAGAGCATTAACCAATCACAGACATGTCTGTTGCTCGATTTCTATGTCAGATTTTTTCAAATTTGAAAAACAGTTTGTTTTTCAGCCAATGTGAAGGTGACTGTATAGGCACCTTCTTGATTTAATATCTTAAGCTTAAAATGTTCAAGTCTCAGAATACATAATACAGGCATATGGGGTATCATTTGAAAGAGAAGAATCTGAACTTTTCAAAAATAACAATAACTTGTGCATTCGTTACAAAAAATAACAAAATAAGGCCTGACAATTTTTTTTGTCGTTCTGAAAAAAATTAGACACATTTTTGCCAATTAGTCCACAGTACGATTAAATGGTGAGCTTTGCAATTTGACTGTGAAAAATTGCAGACGGCAGCCCAAAAATGCCACAGAGTTGAAGAAGTTAAAGTAATTCAGAAACAGTTTCTAACTTGTTTTGGATGTGTAGCCTACATATACAATACGGCATGCAGAAAATCCCAGACAAAATAAGAATTTTATTGTAAATGTATTAAATTACAATTACAATATCAAAAGGAAATACAAGGGAAATAATCGATAATTATGATTTTTGTCATAATTGTGCAGCCCAACCATACAGTATACAGTATGTCCACCTTTACACTGCGAAACGATGTCATGTTATGTGTTGGTTCTCATACACAGCCAACAGAAAACAAGATGAGTCTAAAGACTGCAGCAAAGTGGCCCCTATACACCATTTCATTTACTCAGAGCCAAGGCTGAAAACTTAAAGGAATATTCCGGGTTCAATACAAGTTCAGCTCAATCGACAGCATTTGTGGCATAATGTTGATTACCACAAAAATTAATTTTGACTCGTTCCTCCTTTTCTTTAAAAAAGCAAAAATCGAGGTTACAGTGTTTCACTAACAATGGAAGTGAATGGGGGCAATGAAAGTGAACGTGGCCAATTTACGGAGGATTTAAACAGAAATTTGAAGCTTATAATTTTATGAAAGCACTTACATTAATTCTTTTAAAACTTGTGTATTATTTGAGATGTAAAGTTGTTTAAATCGTCATTTTTATCATTTTAGGGTTTGTTGACATTACATCGTCATGATAACAAAGCTTTAAAACTTGCTATAATTTTAAACAGAAAAGGTTAGTAAGGAATTTAATTTTACACGTATGTCCTTTATGTGTTGTGGTTATACTTTTGAAACAGTGAGTATTTTAACGTTAAAAAATTGGCTCCGTTCACTTCCATTGTAAGTGTCTCACTGGAACCCAGATTTTTGCTTTTTCTTAAAGAAAAGGAGGGACGAGTCATTATTATGCCACAAATGCTGTCGATTGAGCTTAACTTGTATTGAACCTGGAACATTCCTTTAAGATTACCTAATTTTTTGGGGGGGGGGGGTCACGTGACGCCATGCGAGGTTCGGACGTGTGAATGACGAGCTCTGCGCACTTTATAACATTATTAATGTCATAAACCGTTGAGATTTGATACACCCTGATCCATAACTGTTCTAGGAGGACAATTTGTCAAACAATTAAAAATCCTCGGGCTCTGGAGATATTAAAAGACACTTACGTGTTCAAGATGACACCCCCGAGCAGCAGGCCCCGAGCCCGAGACTCAAATTGGTCAGAGAAATGAGGGAAATTTGGCGAGAAATGTTGAACATGTCGGCAATGCTGACGAAGGTTGTTGCTGACTTGGAGGATCTTGCTGTAATACATCGAATGATCACTGCCATGGGGACGAAATTCACTGAGGTGGTTACAAGAGTGGGGGATGTCGAGAAATGGATCGATTATCTGGAGCTAATCCGCAAGCGACTAAGGTGGAGTGTGTCTGGGAGAAGTTGGAGGACTTGGAGAACCATAGCCGGTGAATTAATGTCCATATTGTTGGAATTCCTGAGCCCGAAGAGGGTCAGAATATGGTGAAATTCCTGGACGGGCTCTTTCCGAGTCTGCTCGACATAACAGGCCATAAGCTGGAAATCGAGCGAGCTCACAGGGTTCCGGCTCTGCGACAATGAAGACAGGCCCCGATTAATTCTGGCCAAATTTCTGAGATCATCCGATAAAGATCATGTGTCACGCGAGGCCAGGAGTAAAGGAAGGCTTTCTTGGAAAAACTGCAGCATTTTCTTGTTCCCAGACTTTGCGAATTCGACAACAGAGAAACGTGATCGATTCAAGGAATGCAAGAAACTTTTACATCAACAGAAGGTCGCTTTTGCACTGATGTTCCCGGTCAAATTAAGAATAGATGCTAAGGATGGCCGTAAAACATTAACATGTCCCCAGCAAGCAATGTCCTTCATAAAGTCATTGGAGTGATTAGGTCATTTGTTGCACTCATGTAGCAGCCGAATAGGCCGGCTCACTGAACATTCGTGTGACTGTGCGAGGAAACTGTGCGGCCCTTTTTTTTTTTTTTTTTTTTTTCTGGTTCTGCCTAGCGGCTTGAGTTTGTTTTGTGTATGAATCTACACGTTCTTTGTGTTTTATTCTGCCTATTGGCTGGAGTTTGTTTTACAGCTTATCTTTTGTTGTGTAATTCTGTCTCAAAATGTTTTTATAGAAATACCGGGTTTGAGCAATCTGACGGCAGAGTTGTCGCGGGAGCTCTCGTAGGCGTACATGGACTGTTTGAGTTTAGAGGGATGGACGGTTAATGCGCACGTTTTTCTTTTTTCTGTTTTTTTGGTTCGGGGGGAAGTTTGGGGTTTGATTGTTGCACTAATGTTGGAATGTGGTCTTTATAATTTTGTTTTTGACACACAATCTATTTTTTCTATTATGTCTAAATGTCAAATGTTAATTTGAGTGGATTGTCTCTCTCCACTTGGAATGTGAATGGGTTGGGGCACCCCATAAAAAGAAGGAAGGTTATTTCTTTTCTTAAACGTAAGAAATATGATATAGTGTTTCTTCAAGAAATGCATCTTTCCCCGCAGGAAGCTGAAGAATTTGGGAAGATATGGGGTGGACATGTTTTCTTTAGTGCTGGCTCAAGTAAGAGCAGGGGAGTCGTTACACTAAGTAATCATCTACAATTCAAATGTCTCAAACAGATTAAAGATAAATTAGGAAGAGTCATTATTGTTTTAGCAGAAATTCAGGGTCAAAGTCTTATTTTGGTTAATATTTACGCACCTAACGTTGATGATCAGGGCTTTTTTTTTTTTTTTTTTTTATTTGGAATGCCTAATTCTTTTAAGTCCTCGTGGTCGCGTAGTGATTCGCCTCAGTCCGGGTGGCAGAGGACGAATCCCAGTTGCCTCCGCGTCTGAGACCGTCAACCCGCGCATCTTATCACGTGGCTTGTTGAGCGCGTTGCCACGGAGACATAGCACGTGTGGAGGCTTCACGCCATCCACCGTGGCAACCACGCTCAACTCACCACGCGCCCCACCGGGAACTAACCACATTATAGAGACCACGAGGAGGTTACCCCATGTGACTCTACCCTCCCTAGCAACCGGGCCAATTTGGTTGCTTAGGAGACCTGGCTGGAGTCACTCAGCATGTCCAATCGGGGCTTTTTTATAGATCTTGAAGGAATGTTGCAAGCCGCTGGCACCCCTCATGATATAATATTGAGCTTAGTGAAGCAAAAGTGTGTTAGCTCGTTAGAGCAACATTGACGCTTCACGGGATGTGTAAAAATCTTGGTCTTACAGATTTTTGGAGACTTTTGAATCCATCTGGTAGGGACTATACATTTATTTTCATCAGTCCATAAGATTTACTCTAGATTTTTTATTTTATTTTACATCTAAGTCCCTCATTTCATCTGTTGTTGATTGCTCAATTGGAAACATTTTAGTCTCAGATCATGCCCTTGTGTGTTTAGAGGTTTTGCCACATATGGAGAAAAGGAAATCATATAGTTGGCGCTTTAATGTATCCCTTTTGCAAAGTCCTGAATTCCAACAAATGTTAAAGGCTGAAATCAATGTTTATTTGGAGACTAACTGGTCCTCAGTATCCTCTGTGGGTGTGGCTTGGGAGGCAGTTAAGGCGGTTCTTAGGGGTCGGATCATACAGTATGCCTCATTCACCCAAAAATTCAAAGCACGAGAACTCGTAGAGTTGGAAGGGAATATTAAAAGTGCTGAGGCAGAGCTGAAGCGCCGAATGTCGTCTGATGGCCTCAGAGAATCGACCCGGTTGAAATACAGATATAATATTATTTTGTCACGGAAGGTGGGAGTTTTGCTATTCAGGGCAAGAGTCGGGGGACAAGTCAGGAAAACTTCTGGTTAGATATAGAAAACAGAGAGAGTCTTTATCTACCATTCCTCAGTGAAATCTGCTGGTGGTGAAATGTTTACCTCAGACATTGATATTAATATTGCTTTTAAAGAACCATTAGAACTTCCGAAACTGACGGTTGAGCAAAAAAATTCTCATAAAAATTAAATAACCTTGGAGGAGCTTGGCGAGGTAATGAAGGACTTGCCTACAGGCAAGTCTCCGGGGCCAGATGGCTTTGCCGCTGAGTTTTTTAGATCTTATGCTACATAATTGGCTCCATTTTGCTAGAAGTTTATACAGAATCATTAAAGAATGGAAATCTTCCGCCAACCATGACACAAGCCCAGATCAGTCTGATTCTTAAAAAGGACAAAGATCCAAGCGAGTGTAAGAGTTACTGTCCAATTTCCCTGATCCAGCTAGATGTTAAAATATTGTCAAAAATTTTGGCTAACCAATTAAGTTATGACATTTCTTATACATACAGATTAGGTGGGGTTTATTCCACAGTTCTTCCAATAACATTAGGCGTTTCATTAATATCATGTGGTCAGTGGCGTATGGTCAGACTTCGGTCGCTGCCATCTCACTTGACGGCGAAAATGCATTTGATATGGTAGAATGGCATTGTCTTTTTAAGATTTTGGAAATGTGCATGTTCGGGAATACTTTTATTGGTTGGATTAAGTTACTTTATAGACAACCGGTACTGGCGGTGCAAACGAATGGATTAATTTCAGATTATTTTACTCTGGATAGGGGCACTCGGCAGGGTTGCCCTCTTTCCCCATTATTGTTCTGTCTTGCCCTGGAACCATTAGCAGCCGCGATAACAAAGGAGGATGAGTTTCCAGGGGTGGTGATGGGAAGTGTGGCGCATAAGCTTTTGCTTTTACGCAGATTATATTTTATTATTCGTCTCCAACCCTACTAGATCTATGCCTTGCCTCCACAGAATTATTAATTCCTTTTCTAAGTTCTCGGGATTCAGAGTTAATTGGTCTAAAGCTTTGGCTCTGTTTCACGGTATACCATGGTATGAAAATAGACTGTTATCATACAATGTACATTTGCAAATCTTCGATATTGAAAAAAAAAAATGCAACCGGACAGAGAATCTCACCTGCGCATGCCCATCTCCTTTCCTCCTGGTCTGCCTGTCAGACTCGTCAACTTGCCCCACACACACACACATGCAGTGGAGAAAAATGTCAGAGAGAATCGAGGCGAGGGGGTCTTACATAAGTGAGTGTGTGTGTGTGAGTTAAAGCAGTGTTTCTCAACTGGTGGGTCGCAGGTCTATTCGGACTGGGTCGCGGACAGCAGGGAAAGAACAATGACATGGTTCTCCCAATGAAGATATTTCGGCGGCCGCCCAAGTGATAGCCTGTTTAGGACTGCCGAGGCGGATTTAATGATAATCTCGCAATCAGCTAAAGGCTTCTCATCTACACTTCCTCACAAGTGTAAAGGAACCAGCTCACGATCATGATCTGCTCTTCTCTCTGGTGTGCGCGTGCAACAACTGGGCTTCCCTCGATATTGCGGAGCGCAGACCTCAAAACTGATGTGACCAATTTCAATTGTAGTGAGACTTTTCTAGTTTTAAGCGTTACGGAGGAAGTCAAGTTGAAACCTCTCAAACAGTAGGCAGCCCAGACATGCCAAACAGCACTGAGGAGGAAAAGAGCAACACTGTGCTATGCGGCAAAAAATAAAATCATTACACCTTTCACCTTTACAAAATTGTTTCACGATTTTACATGAGTAAAAGTAACTGTTATATTTTGACAAAAGGTTATAGTTTCTTATGAAATAATCTAAAGGTAGAATCTATTAGACCTCATTTTACATCAACAGTGGCAGTTTTAAAGTTTCAAGATGTGTTTCAGCTAGTATTTATTTTTTCATAAATATTATAATTTAAAATTATTATTACTATTATTTAGACTAGCTACACTGACCTAACCATGGTAATGAGGAGCCTTTCCTCCTGTGTAATATGTATTTTCTGTTTGAATTATGTTTGAAATTAGGAAACAAACGGGGATAATAATGGGCTCATATTAGTAAATATGCTCTTCAGTGTTTAAAAGGGGGGAAAGGAAACTTCATGTTGCTTTCGTTGTTGACATCAACAACAAAAATAATGTCACTTGATGCATGTCCTTATACTTGAAAACCATGAACAAAACTAAGCAACATAAAAGGAAATGCAACCCAGGATACATTAAATACAGGTTATGTTTTTACTATGGTGGGTCGCCACTTGATTTCCAATGTAAAATCTGGTCCTGAAGCAAAACCAGCTGAGAACCATTGAGGTTATAGATACATGCTATTTTTATTTATTTTTTTATCATGTTTATTATTCGGTTTATTATTATAATTCTGTTAGCTTTTTATTTATTTTCAAAAGGGAGAATTTTTTTACACATACTTCCATTAAAAAAAAATGGTTTCAAGTTTCAATTATAATAAAGCATTTGTTCAACCAAAAAAAAATAAAAAAAATCACTGCTTTCACTCCTTTAAGGGTCATTGTAACTGATAATAATTGTTGTGTGATACCGTATACCGTAATACCGTGAAACCGTGATATTTTCTGAGACTGTGAAAATCTTCCATTGCAACCCTAATCATTATGTATTCGGTCTCAGACAATTGGCTCATTGGTCGCTTCCAACTGAGCCCTTCCCTGGTTTTGTATTGAACAGGAAGTTCTTGCCCATATTTTGCCATTGCAAAGCCTTTCTATCAAACTAATCGGAGAAGTTAAGTTACACCCCATTATCTCGCATTTGCACTCGGTATGGACAAAAGTGTCCAGAGTGTTTAATTTGGACATATATTTAAATGTTGTCTCGAGCATATGGCTGAACCCCAAATGATGTATTAATAAGTCCCCTTTCTGCTGGACAGAGTGGATTGTGAGGGAGGTTAATATACTCGGTGACCTATATGAGAGTGGAGTGTTGAGATCCTTTGAAAATTTGGTTCAACATTTTGAGATTCCCAGATCTCAGTTCTATAAGTATTTACAGCTGCGCCACCTGCTCCGTATTGTTTTTGGGAGTAGCATACACCCCCCTAAAGCGGCAGATACTCTGGAAGTGGTGATTACTGCTTTTGGAAAAGGTCATGAGGCATCAGTGTATTACTCCCTGTTAATTCAGAGTCTGGGGGATGGAGCTTTAACTTCTGTCAAGAGATTATGGGAGAAAGACTTAAACTTGGCATTCTAAAAAACGTCAAGTCTGCATCTAGAGGTGCAAAGGTGCGCTTTATGCAATTCAAGATTTTACATCAATTCTATTGGACCCCTTCTAGATTGTATAGGCTTGGTCTTAAATAAACACCCACCTACTGGCGATGCCAATCAGAATATGGAAACACAACCCATGTTTTTTGGTGGTGTGTTAAGATCCAAGAATTTTGGTTGAAGGTTCAGAGTTTTATGTGTGATGTATTGGGCACTCAAATTTCATTTTGCCCCAGACTCTCTATTTTAGGCGATGGGGCGGTGATCAATATAGGGGATAAACACATAAAAAATTGGGTCCTAACCAGTTTTATGATTGGCAGACAAATTGTTTTAAGGGGATGGAAGTTGGCTGGAGCGCCCTCATTTCAAGAATGGTGCAAGGAGATGAGGAGGCTGGGGAATTGGGACTCGTTTGATGGGAAAAGGGGCAGCTATTTGGCGTTTTCGGAGGGCTCTCGGGGAGGGGAAATGGAGAGAGAAGTTTAGTTTTAAATGTGTGTTAAAATATATATATATATATATATATATACACACACTGTATATATATAATTTTTTTGTGTCTATAATCATGTGTGACCATGGGATCACATGTTGGGGATTGGGAGGGGTAATATTGGGAGTTAAATGTTGATTCTGTGTATATATTTTTTGCTTTTCTTTGTTATCTACATGAATCAATAAATACAATTTAATCAGAAAAAGTTACCTAATTTTATTTTCTGCCTTGCAAGCACTGGTATTTCATTCAGGAAATGCAAATCTAGTTTGACATTAAGTTGCAAGTGTTCTGCTATTATCAGTGTGCAAATTGCAAGCTCTAATACAAAGTGTTTTGTTTCTCAGCATCAGAATATGGGCTGTTTCTGTCAGACGAGGACCCCAGGAAAGGGATCTGGCTGGAAGCGGGCCGGACGCTGGATTATTACATGCTTAGAAATGGGGTAAAGTCTTTGATCATCTGTGTCTCCACTCAAGCTGATTTTACAAGCTCCTGTCAAATGTTCTGTGACTTGTCTTCACACTCTTGTCTCGTTTTCTGATACATTATTGCACACTTTATTTTTGGTGCTAAAAGATGAGAAGAGGTTACTCTTAACCCTGCTCTTGGTTATTGTTATAGTTTGTACTTGTGTGTGCGTGCATGTGAGAGAGGGAGAAAGGCTCCTCTTAGTGAGAGGAACTGCTGCGATGTGATTGAAGTTTAACTGATTGTTTGTATTTGTTAACACACTGTGCTTACGTGAAGGAGTGTTGTGTATAGCTTAATGCTTGTTCCCAGAAATAAATATGTATGTTTGGATGTGGGTGAGTGGTGTAAATTGTGAAGTATTAAATTAAGCTTTCATCAATAGTGTTCATCTTTTGTTGATCAAAAGGATTCTTCCTCACTCATACATGCACTCAGTCTAATGTTTTGGATTTTGCATGCAAAGAAGGCTTCTCTCTATCCTTTACTCTGTTGCATTCTTCTATCTCACTCAAACACACACACATTCATTACTGTGCTTGTGATAAGACATCACTGCATTAATATTCCTCAGACAGGGATTTGTTCAAAGCTCTAACCCTAGCTATCATACGTCTTCAATTAATTTCGGTCTGAATCCCTTGATGTACAAACTTCATTTAAACTTTTACATTTAGTAGATAATTTCAGCCTGAAGTGTTCTATCTACATTTGGTTTTTGTTAAACTTAATAATAAGGAATATAAGATTCAAGTTTGAAAATATACCACTGGCTGCCAGAATGTTCAACCTTCAAAATGTAACTGACAGCAATGATGTCATCATGATGTTTGCATACTGAATTGGGATTGGTCTTCCTTGCATATGTTTAACCATTTATAGCTGCTGTTACTCTGCACAGTGTTGATCCTTCATTTTTTCCAACTGAAAGCAAGACTCATGCTGAGTGTCATGTCAACAGCAAACCTGCTTTGATGCAGCGCAGAACAAAGCCTAAAACCTAAGCTTACCTAAAACTTTAAAGGGATAGTTCACCCAAAAATGAAAATTCTCTCATAATTTACTCAACCTCATGCCATCGCAGATGTGTACAACTTTCTTTCTTCTGCAGAACACAAGCAAAGAATTTTAGGAGAATATTTCAGCTCTGTAGGTCCATATAATGCAAGTGAATGGTGACCAAATCTTTGAAGTTCCACAAAGCACATCAAGGCACCATAAAAGTAATCCATAAAACTCAAGTGGTTTAATCCATGTTTTCTGGAGAAATCCAATTGGTTTTGGGTGAGGACAGACCAAAATGTAACTCATTTTTCACTATAAATCTTGACATCTGCATTTTCCTTGGCGATCATGATTTCAAGCTCAGTTTCACTTTCTAGCACCATCTAGCGCTCTGCGCATGCGTCAAGCATTAGAAAGTGTTATCGTGCTTGAAATCATGATCATGCCTAGAGACTGCAATGGCAAGATGTACAATAAATAATTAGTTACATTTTGGTTTAATTTTAATTTTTAATTTAATTTTAAATGTTACTTTAAGGCTTTAAATCTTGTGCTGCCTTGCAAACATTGGTATTTCCATCAGGAATGCAAATGTGGTTTCTCTCTCTTATAGGATATACTGGAGTATAAGAAAAAACAGAGACCACAGAAGATAAAAATGCTGGATGGAGCAGTGAAAACTATCATGGTGGATGATTCCAAAACTGTGGGAGAACTGCTTGTCACTATCTGCAGTAGAATAGGTCAGTGAAACTCTTGTATACATACACACACATGCAATCACAGGCCAATAACGAGCCTTACTGTGTCTCTTTTTTCTTCTTCCAGGAATCACAAACTATGAAGAGTACTCTCTCATTCAGGAGGTGGTGGAGGAGAAGAAAGATGAAGGGATGGGCACACTGAAGAAAGACAGAACTCTGCTGAGAGAGGAGAGGAAGATGGAGAAGCTCAAAGCGAAACTACACACAGATGATGACTGTAGGCAACATATCAGACATGTTTACTGTATGTTCAGTAATATAGAAATAAACAATATATTGCCTAAAAAAGCCAGTTTTGCATTGTCTTATCAATGCTTTACTGGTGTGCCACAATTAGGTAATGCATTTTAATTATTTGAATTCAATTTACAAAATATATATTAGATTTATAATTATTGAAATATAACTATTAAATCATTATAGATAGGCTTTCTCTGCAAATAGTTATGTATGCAATTAAGGGCAATTAATTCGATGAATTAATTGGCATGCCATGTAATTAATTAGATTAAAAAATGTAATCGATTGACAGCTTTAATTAATAGACATTAAAGGGATGGTTCACCCAAAATTGAAAATTCTGTCATCATTTACACACCCATGTTGTTCCAACCCTATATTTCTAATTTCCTGTGGAACACAAAAGGAGATGTTAGACAGAATGTTAGCCTCCAGTCAGCATTCACTTTCATTGTATGGGAAAAGATGCAATGAAAAGTGAATGGTAGACTCCTGTAGAAGCCATGTTTGTTTGTGTCTGCCTTTTTCTGTAGCTAGACTGTGGTCATTTATCTATCTCTGTAGTGGTATAGGGTCCACAATAAGTCAATAATAATGTTCAGACATTCATGTCTACAATTGTTTAGGATCAAGGTTGATATTTGTTTCCTATTATTCTCTGTATTTTTTATTTTTTTTCACTCTTTTCGCAGTGAATTGGTTGGATCATGGACGTACATTCAGAGAACAGGGAGTTGAGGAGAGCGAAACTCTGCTGTTGAGACGAAAGTTCTTCTACTCCGATCAAAACGTGGACTCGCGAGATCCTGTGCAGCTCAATTTGCTCTACGTGCAGGTCAGACTCCAGTCACTGTTGTTTTCTAGTGATGTGAGGTGAAAGCCACAATCAGTACCTAACAGTCTTGGCTTGGTTCCACTGTAATCGCTACTGCAGTGATGTTGACCTAAATTGTGTGTGTTTCCATGGTTCTCTACATGCCTGTTCAATGCAATCTATATGCACTGAAGTGCTGTAAATCTGTTATTGACACATGCCCCTAAAAGCCACTGTGAGTACTTGGCTATATGCTGCTATAAACAAAATATCGATCTGTAAATTACTGCAGCCCCCATTGCCTTTCTGTAAGCTCTAAGCTCTCAAAATATATATTTTTGCGTGTGTTTCCCCAGGCACGTGATGACATCTTGAATGGTTCTCATCCGGTGTCATTTGAAAAGGCTTGTGAATTTGGTGGCATTCAAGCACAGATCCAGTTTGGGCCTCATATAGAACATAAACACAAGTCTGGATTTCTGGAGTAAGACAGCACCCTAGTACATGATTAAATGTGTTTAGTCTTTACTGCCCATCTGCTTTATAATCAAGAGGGCTGCATTATTAAAAAGCTAGTATCAAATCAGTGATCACAAACAAATTATGTGTAAAAATGTTATGTTGGAATGGCCATATGGTCCATTTAGTTAATATGAGCTTAACAAATTTAATTGAAATTTGTATTTTATTTAGTGCTTTTAGACTTTGTATAACTGTAATGCTCATTTGCAGTTCATTAAATTTACAAAAAGAATTTTTACTTTGTGCGTTTTGTTCAGTTTGAAGGAGTTCTTGCCTAAAGAGTACATCAAACAGAGAGGAGCAGAGAAGAAAATCTTTCAAGTAAATCTCATTTATTCTGCTCTCTGGATATAAACCAAAATTATCATTTTTACACGCAGCCACCTGTTTATCATATACCTCACTACTTGGAACCATTTAAGCATAGCAATAATGTACAGTATAAGATAAATGAATTACTGTTTAGATGAGTAGATGTTGATTGTTTGGTGTGAATCTGACAGGAGCATAAAGCTTGTGGCGAAATGACAGAGATTGAAGCCAAAGTGAAGTATGTGAAGCTTGCAAGATCCCTCAGAACATATGGAGTGTCTTTCTTCTTAGTGAAGGTAAAGTGAGTGAGCGAGTGAGTGAGTGTGTGTGTGGGGGGGGGGGGGGGTCTTTATATAATACAGGCTGTGTGTGCTTACCTTGAAAAATAACATTTCATTGTTTTCTATGTCAGCTCATGATATATTGTAAAGGTGTTTTTGAGATTACCGGTCTTTCGTCACAAAAATCAGTTAAACATCAAGGATACATGTCTTTTCTTCAGTCTAGAATTTTCTTTTGTATATGCATTGCCAATCAGTGTTGGTGAATGTGAGTTTTCATCATCTGAGAGGAATTCCACCTCCAGAGTTCCTCCATCTCTTCCATTCGCCCCCCTCTTATATTCCTGGCTAGTGGTCGTCTGCATGACTCAAAGTGATTGCAATTCAGCTCTGCTTGAGTTGTAAAGTTAAGCTGAAGCAGATGTGTGCAAGTTCTTAAAACACTTGAGAGAACACATATTACTGATTTAATTTTGTTATGGCTTTTATTTATCCCATATGCCCTGTCTTATTATGATCTCTATTTATAAGCTTAAAATGTTTCCCAGTTTTTCTGGAATTTTGTGGTAAATGCACTTGTGCAGAAAGTTGAGGTGTGAAAGATCAGCTCTGAAACTCAAAAGTAAAGCTCATCTAATTCATCTGCTAACAGCTCATAGAGCGGGTGTGAAAATGGAAAAAGATAAGCATAATAGAATCTGGGAGGATAGAGGAAGAGTGTTATGGAAAAGGTGTGGAAAAGTCTTGAAGATAAATTTGTCTGCCAAGCAAGTCTTAATCACACTAGGGCTGCAACGGAAAAAAAAAAAAACCATATTCTTATATTAATGATCATATATTCCAAATCTTGCCCAATGTTCCCCTTCAAACATTGGGAAGTCTATATAATGTATGCTGTGCATGGTGTGCTAAAATTGGGTGCTAAAATTGTTTAAATATAAAGGTTAAAATATAATGTAGGTAAGGCAAAAAAAAAAAAAAAAAAAAAAAAAAAAACAACAGTTTGAAATAATTTTCTTTGGAAGTTTTGATTTAAACTGTTTTGCTGCTTTCAAGGTTAAAACAGTATAAAATAAAAAATCTGTAATTCGTTACTCACCCTCATGTGTTCCAAACCCATATGACTTTATTTCCTCCATTTAACACAAAAGGAGATGTTTGGCAGAACATTAGGAACTTACAGCCTAAGTCACCCTTCACTTCCAATGCTCCTTTTTTCCATAGAATGAAAGTGAAGGGTGATTTATGCCTGATTTATACTATGGAAGAAGTCAAACCCTTTTCTCCTGGATGAACTAAAGCACCCTAGGGGAACGAAGTCAGCATTTATACTACACGCGGCATCATTTTAAAATTAGTTCGTTTAGGGTGTTGTCACGGTGTTTAACATACTGTTCCAGCCACAAGTAAAGCCAATAATGCAGGTTTTTCTGTCTGTGAACTGCCACTTTTAGTGCTGTGCCGCTTTGTTTTATTAAACTTGTCACGGAGCCTCTTCCACTTTTAAAAAATCCAATCGCTCCCTACTCATTTTACATGGCCATGCTGTCTTTGTAGAGTTTGTGTTGCAAATCATGTAAAAAGTATACTTCTGCACAATATCTTAGAAGCGGGCTTCAGAGTTATCCATTTTAATGACAGTAACCTAGGTAACAACTCCTCAGCAGGCACACACGATTGTAAATAAAAAAAATGTCACGTTCAAACCACACCTACGATTAGCTTTAACCAAACATCAGCGCTCTTCGACCAGCTGAGTTTTCCAAGGTTATGAATTTCAGAGATGTGTGCGAACAGGAGAAATCTCACCAAACGAACACCTTGGCAGAACAAAACATCACTGCACTTTGTCATCATTTGTAGGCGAACCAAGCGAAGTCTGTTCGCCCAGAAAGTATACATTTATAAATTAGCCTTATGGTTGCCTAATATCTCCTTTGTGTTCCATGAGAAAGTCATACAGGTTTGGAACAACGTAAGGGTAAGTAAATGATTTCAGAATTTTCATTTTTTTCATGCAACTATTTTTTTTCCAAATCAAACTGTATATAATAATAATGATGATAATGATAATAATAATAATAATAAACAACCACAAGCAAGGTATTAACAGAGGTAGAATTTTCTGCAGGAACACACACATTGCCTCCTGTGAACAGTAATGCGTTACTGCATCATAATTAAATTACTTTTTTCAGTAATGAACAAATGTAAGGGTCTACACTTTTTGTAATCCCATTAAAGTTATTGTTAATATAAACATAATTACTTGTATTGAAAGAAGATATTTTGATACATTTTAAAACAATTGCAATAAATTATAATTAATTTAAAACCTAAACTTTTTGATAAAAAAAATAAATAAATTATTGAGCTCTCTTTCTCTGTTGGCTGTATTTGATACAGTGTACAGTTTGATAGACTTGTACAGTGGAAAAAGAATTTGAACCCTTTGGAATTACCTGCATTTATGTATAAATTTGTCTTAATCTGGTTTGATCTTCATCTAAGTTACAATAATGAACATACACAATCTGCCTTAACTAATAACAAACAAATTATTGTGTTGTTATTGTACATACTGAATACATCATACAAACATTTACAGTGTAGGTTGGAAAAAGTATGTGAACCCCTATGCTAATGACGTCAACAAAAGTAAATTAGAGTCAAGAGTTGGCAAACCTGGCATCCAATTAATGAAACAAGACTGGAGGTGTGGTTTAGAGCTACTTTGACTTATAAAAGTACTCAAACATTTTGAATTTGCTATTCACAAAAAGCATCTGCTGACGTGGACAATGCCTTGCAAAAAAAGAGATATCGGGAGACCTACGATCAAGAATTGTTGCTTTGCATAAAGCTGGAAAGGGTAACAAAGTTATCTCAAAGAGCTTAGATATTCATCTGTCCACAATTAGAGAAAATGTCTGTAAATGGAGGCAATTTAGTACTGTGGTGGATACTCTCTTTAGAAGTGGCCATCCAGCCAAGATGGCTCAAAGGGCACACTGCAGAATGCTCAATGAGGTAAAAAAAGAAACCTAAAGTGACAGCTAAAGACTTGAAGGAATCACTGGAACTGGTTAACATCTCTGTTCATGAGTCTACTATACTGAAAACATTAAACAGGCATGGGGTCCATGGCAGGACACCAAGAAGGAAGCCACTACTTTCCAACAAAAATATTGCAGTGTATCTGAAATTTGCCAAAGACCACCTTGACACTCTACACGCTACTTGGAAAATGTATTGTGGACTGATGAAACTAAGGTTGAATTGTTTGGGAAGAACATGCAGCACTACATATGGCATAAAAAGGGCACCGCGTACCAACCCGAAAACATCATCCTAACGGTGATGTACGGTGGAGGGAGCATCATGATTTGAGGCTGCTTTGCTGCTTCGGGGCCTGGACCGCTTGCCATCATTAAGGGAAAAATTAATTTTAGGATTGACCTAAAGAGAGTCGTTCACACCAGATATCCTAAGAATATGGTTGAGCTGCAGCTGATCTTTAATGAAGAATGGTCCAAAATTCCTTCTGAATGTTGTGCAGGTCTAATCCGCAGCTACCGGAAGCGCTTGGTTTAGTAAATTGCTGCCAAAGGAGGATCGACCAGTTATTAAATCCAAGGGTTCGCTTACTTTTTCCACAGCACTGTGAATGTTTAATGGGATGTGTTCAATAAAGACATGACATATTATAATTGTTTATGTTGTTAGCTTAAGCACAAATTGCTTGTCTGTACTTGTGACTTTAAAGATGAGATCACATTTTATGACCAATTAATGTAGAAAACCAGCTAATTCCAAAGGGTTCACATACTTTTTCTTGCCACTGTATTAGTAGGTAATTGTTTAACATTTAATGATGCTTGATATCACTGTCTTTTAGTGTTGCTGGCTCGCTGTTAGGATGAGCTGTGGTTCAAAATAGTGAATTCAACTTTTTATGTTGGTTTTTCAGGAGAAAATGAAAAGCAAGAATAAGCTCGTCCTGAGGCTGCTAGGTATAACCAAAGAATCAGTGATGCGAGTGGATGAGAAAACCAAAGATGTCATTCAGGAGTGGCCGCTTACTACAGTGAAGAGATGGGCTGCCTCACCTAAAAGCTTTACACTGGTACTTATATCACAACATACATATCCATAAGATAATGGACTTTCAAAAGGCTCAAATAGCTTAAGATTCTTCAGGAAATTACTTGAGATATTAGTGTTTTGTTTTTTTCTCGCAGGTTCTCAAGCTTTTTAGCTTTGATTAAACGGTGTTTGTGTTCATGTGCAGGATTTTGGGGAGTATCAGGAGAGCTACTATTCCGTGCAGACCACCGAGGGAGAACAGATATCTCATCTTATCGCTGGTTACATCGATATCATCCTTAAGAAGGCCAGTATTCAACCACTTTCACTGCTTTTCTCGTGTGACCTGTGATGCATTCAGTTTGTTTCATGTGCTTTACTGGAAAGAGATTATGCACTTTCCTAGATTATGAAGGGTTTTCGAATCACAGATTAATGGTATACATATTAACAGTATTCAGAGTCTTGTCTGTGTAAATGTATGTAAAATGTTTGTTCATGGCTGTTTGGCCCCACAGAAACAAAGCAAGGACCGTTTTGGCTTGGAGGGAGATGAAGAGGCCACCATGTTAGAGGAATCAGTTTCTCCAAAAAAGTAAGGCATACACAAAGCTCTCAAAAGCAGCCTTTTTGAGTCAGCAATGATAAGAACCATATCTCCTTTCATGGCTTTGTAATTTCTTGCCAGTTATCTTCAGAAATACTTCTGTAATCAGAGAAGTTCAAGAGGAGGAAATAAAGGAAAATAATGTGGAATGGTTTTACACAGTGGAAAAAACAACAGCAACATTATCTCAGTCTCTAGTTATCCAGAGTTATCTAGATGGAGCTAAGGTTACCTATTCCACACACTTTTCTGTACTCTCAATCTGTTTTAATGATTGCGAAGTCTGCAGGTGTTGAATAAACCATGAATGCTTTAGTTTTAGCTAGAATCTGAACCAAAAAGCTCATACATTCATGTCACTCCTGTATCATTCTTTATATCTCTGTATGTCCTCACTCTCTCGTTCCTTCTTGCACAGATCTACTATATTGCAGCAGCAGTTTAACCATGTTGGGCGGGTAGAGCATGGCTCGGTGGCACTGCCTGGAATCTTGAGGTCAGGGTCTGTTGGCCCAGAAACACTGAACATGGGTACCATGCCATCTCCACAACAACAAATCACTATTGGACAGATGCATCTTGGACATATGCCACCACTGGTGAGGACAAACACAAACAAATGCTCATATTCATGGCCCAATTTATGGGCCAAGCCAATTAATTGTCCAGTATTTTGCATTGTATTGGCCATGTGCCACCCTGCTGTCTAGATATCAGCATCAGCCATTGAGTAACCCATATTGTTCAATCATTAATTTACAGCTGTCATTGTTTACATCTATAGATCAAATTGTGAATTGTTTAATTTTTGTCACCCTCAACTGGCTGATCAGAGTGCAGCCCAACAAGCACTAGTGGGCACCATTAATAGCAGTATGCAAGCAGTGCAGCAGGCTCAGTCAGACCTGGAGGTGGTGGAAGAGCTGCCACCACTTGGAGATGATATGGTGAGAGAATACATGTACACATGTAGATGTGCTTGTGTCATCTTAACCCTTTGCATTTACCTTCCTACACTCTTGCCCTTATTGCCACTCTCCATTCTTTCAAAATTTTCCTTTAGGCTTCTAAAATGTGGATTCAAAACAAGATGGATGAGTCCAAGCATGATATTCACTCTCAGGTGGATGCCATTACAGCAGGAACTGCCTCTGTGGTCAATCTTACTGCTGGTAGGGCCTTGACCTAGAAAACATAACCAACTGAATTAACCCTTAAATGCATGGGAATTTCTCCAAACCCTCTTACATATTCAGGTCTTTAGAGACCTGACACACATCTATAACAAATGGATCTACAGAATGCCCAGATAGTGTCAAATTTTCAAAATATTTTCAAGATAATTAGAAAATAATAGAATAAAATATATTTTGATGTTTTATTTTTCACATATCAAAGAGATGATGCAAAAAATGTAGGACAGATTCATTACTTCCACACTGAAATTTCATGAGACGCAACTGGCTGTCAAAAAAATATTGAGCTACACATAACACATAAGCTACACATAAGTAATACAAGTATTTCTCAGGCATTTATTGAGTCTAAATAGATGCACAACTTACATCATTTCAGTAGTACACCCAAATGGCAATAGTCATATCATACTGTTCATGTGTTGAACTTGCTATAGTTTACTTCCATGTTGTTTCTTTATCAAATAGAAATGTCAAATGTAAATCAAGTCAATTACTGAAACAAAAGTACACACATATGGAATACTGATAAATCACCATTGTTGTTAATTCTTTGTTGCACAAAAAATAAACGTGATATAGTATTTATTTGTATGAATATAGTACTCAATACTCTTGTAATAAACAAAGAAATAGATATCTTGTGATAGTAAATGTATATAGAGATGAAATAATCATAAAAATATAATTTATGGAAGTGCAAAAATAAATAAAGAACCAGCACTCTTTCATATCTAGGGTCTCTAATGACCCTATACACTTTTAGTACTTAAACCATTATAAAAAATAATAATAATAATTTCTTTTTTTCGCATTATTCTTTTTATTCTTTTTGTGTGTGTGTTACACTGTTTATAAGAGAGAGATTGATAAATACTAAGGGTTAAAGTGGGTTTAAGGGCTAAACTAATTAAATTATTGAGGCCTTTTCACAACAATTTCATGTTAATAAGAGTGTAAAACTTTGGTCTTCCAAAATAAAATACTGTAGCCTTTTGGAAAAAAAAACCCCAGCTTAAACCCTGGACTTAGCTGGTCTGGTTTGCTGGTATTAGAGGGGATTTGGGCACTGATATCTGCTTGGCTACTTTAGGAGACCAGCTAGACCAGTTTAAACCAGCTAAGACCAGCAAACCATCTTAAACTGGGTTGAGTTGCTCAAGCTTTTTTCAGCAGGGCGCTCTTGGCATTTTGAATATTACCCACAATGTACTGATTGAGTCTCCTGTTCCATTTCTCAGGTGACCCAACAGACACCGATTATTCTGCAGTTGGGTGTGCAATCACCACAATCTCCTCTAATCTGACGGAGATGTCAAAGGGTGTGAAATTACTGGCTGCTCTTATGGAGGATGATGTAGGCAGTGGACAGGATCTCATGAGGGCTGCCAGAACTCTCACTGGAGCTGTGTCTGATCTGCTCAAAGCTGTGGAGCCTACATCAGGAGAGGTGAAGGAGTGTGGGAAATCCTATTTTGAATATTGTTTGTTTATTTATTATCTTAGTGGCTTATCTCATGTGATGCTTAATCATTTTGATAGTGCTGTATAAAATGGTGTCAATGTGTTCTCATGCAGCCACGACAGACGGTTCTGACTGCAGCTGGTAGTATCGGTCAAGCCAGCGGAGATCTGCTCCGACAGATTGGAGAGAATGAAACCGATGAACGCTTCCAGGTACATTGGATTTCTCTCATATTACATGTAGTGTACATTTGTGTATTAGTGTTATTCTCACTGTGATACTGTGTGTGCATGTGTTTCAGGATGTGCTGATGAATCTGGCTAAAGCTGTGGCTAATGCAGCAGCCATGATGGTTCTGAAGGCTAAGAATGTTGCACAGGTGTCTGAAGATACCGTCCTGCAGAACAGGGTTATTGCTGCTGCAACTCAGTGTGCCCTCTCCACTTCACAACTTGTGGCCTGTGCCAAGGTAGAGTACACACACATACAGTATGCTTCTAATCCAATTTGATTTTTAAAACAAAGAAGCCTATCACCCTGAAGATCTTGCTTGGGTACCCAATGAAGCTAAGCAGGGTTAAGCCCAGTCAGTGCCTTGATGGGAGACCTCCTGCTGGAAGAGGTGTTAATGAGGTGTTATTGAGTCTGTTTGGCTCCTAATGCCAGAGTATGATGACAGGGAGACTATACTGTAAAAAGACACCATCCTTTGGATGAGATGTTAAAATGAGGACTCTCTAGGGTCATTAAAACTTTGCCCGTTGGCCACTAGCCATCAATAATCCCGTATACTGTATATGAATTGGCTTAATCACTATTCTCTCCAGCAATAGTTGATGTGTGGTGGGCATTCTAGTGATCTATGGCTGCAGTCACATTATCCAGGTAGATGCTGCAGACTGGTGCTGGTTGAGGAAATTCCCCCTACTGTATGAAAATTGTCCAGAAAAACACTATATAAATGCAATAAATTATGATTCATTATTAATTATAACAAAAATAAATAAAAAACCTCATATAGAATTGTTTAATACATTCCTAAATATCCTACAATATCTGTTCACCACTGCAAGGATTTATTATTACTTCTGTCTGGCTTTTTCTTAATTCATTAGTAAACATTTACTGTTTTCCCCTAAAAAGGAATGTATTCATTTACATTTATGCATTTGGCAGATGCTTTTATCCAAAGTGACTTACAGTGCCCTTATTACAGGGAAAATCCCCCTGGAGCAACCTGGAGTTAAGTGCCTTGCTCAAGAACACAATGGTGGTGGCTGTGGGGATCGAACCAACAACCTATTCATGTGTTAACATATTCCCTCTTTTGCTTGTGTATTTATTTATTTATTTTTTAGGTTGTGAGCCCTACCATCAGTTCCCCCGTGTGTCAGGAGCAGCTGATTGAGGCAGGGAAGCTGGTGGATCGTTCAGTGGAGGGTTGTGTGCAGGCCTGCCTGTCAGCCACCACTGATGGAGAACTGCTGAAGGCTGTTAGTGCAGCGGCTGGTATTGTCACACAGGCTCTCAGTGACCTCCTCACTCACGTGAGGAACTACGCCTCACGCGGGGAGCCTATCGGACGCTACGACCAGGCCACCGACACCATTATGATAGTTACAGAGAGTATTTTCAGCTCCATGGGTGATGCTGGTAAAATAAATGCATATTTGCCTATATTTAGAGCTATATACACATGCAAGCTGTGTATTGGTTTTAACATTATGTTCTGTAGGTGAGATGGTTCGACAGGCTCGTGTTCTTGCCCAGGCAACCTCTGACCTGGTCAATGCAATGAGATCAGATGCTGAGGTGGAGGTGGATGTGACCAATTCCAAAAAGCTTCTTGCTGCTGCCAAACTGCTTGCAGATGCCACTGCTCGAATGGTCGAGGCTGCAAAGGTATGTATTTTTGTTTTGTGTTGTGGCGTTTTGTGCGCCTTAGGCCGCCTTCCTTTACACCTGATATTACCATGCGTTTTCAGTGATCTGATCACATTTGGATGGGACTTGAACACATTAAATGCCAGGTGTAAATGCACCCAAGACTGATTGTCATGGGATCACTGAAACCACTTTCAGAGGTGGTCCGTGACAGATTCTTGAAAATGTGTAAATATGAAAAGAGTAAATACACTATCCGTTATCTGCAAACAGCTACATAAGTATTAAATTATGTACCAAAGTTGTGCTACAATTATCCGGCTTACAAGCGTTGTGTTGCGGGTTCTCTGCATTTTCTTTTTAATCTGCTTTCACCATTTGAAAAAGGCAACCAACACAACTGATCTAGTCACCTGATTTAATTAACAATATCCCATTATTCCACTGTACAGCACTTGGAATCTCTTGTTTCTTTCCCCAAATTCTCACTCACATCTTTTTCCTGATTGTGCTTTACAGCTTTTTCTCCTATTGTCTTCTCTTTTATTCCCTATTACTGTAGCATCCAGTAGGAATGTTTATACTTCAGAGACACACAATTGTCCAGATACCTTATTGTCTATCTGTCAAAATGACGAAAATCATTTTATCCGACAATGCTTTTTTTTTTTCTTTTTTTTTAAGTTCAGTTAATTATGAATAATATTCATTTAAAACATGACCTCAAATTTAATATGTAAGTGGCTTTTTCCATTTTGCATGTGAAAGTGTAATCGGATCTATCTGATCATACTGGAGCCACATTGGAATACATGGTGTAATCCAGCTAAAGAATATCCAAATACAATCCAGAAATGAAAAGCATGTTAATGCCTGGTGCAAAAGGGGCCATTGTGTGTTTGCAAGCTTTTAATCACATGGATATAAAAGCATAATAATTCAATAGCTATACATTCACAGATGTTACTTGTATTTTTCTAAGATCTGATGCCACATTAAGGAGAAATTTTAATCCTAGAATATTTATTCTAGCAATCAATACCACTCTCATAAGTGTTTGAACATTTAATATTGGTCTCAGGCATATTATTTGCGATAATGTAGTATCTAGATGTTGTTTTTTTTTTTCTTCTCACTATTCTCTCATCTTTGTTTATTCACTAACTCTCATGTTAATAAGTCTATGACTTAATAGACATACAATACTCATTTCTATTTAGGCACACACAAATAAATTACCGCCTCAGTAGGTTATTGAAACAACTACTGGTCTACAGATGAAATTGATAAGACATAGTGTAGCAGACTCTAGTGTTTTTGACGTGTGTGTTCATCCAGGGAGCTGCAGCATACCCTGAGAATGAGGACCAGCAGCAGAAGCTGCGAGAGGCTGCAGAGGGACTGCGTGTGGCCACTAATGCAGCTGCACAGAACGCCATCAAGAAAAAACTCATCACAAGGCTGGAGGTCAGTGTCTGGCTTATGTGATTATTTGAAGTTACTGTAAATTGTTAAAGCGCTTACACTTCTGGGAGCCTGGGTATTTCAGCGAGTATTGACGCTGACTACCACCCCTGGAGTCACGAGTTCGAATTCAGGGTGTGCTGAGTGACTCCAGCCAGGTCTACTAAGCAACCAAACTGGCCCAGTTGCTAGGGAGGGTATAGTCACATGGGGTAAGCTCCTCGTGGTCACGATTTGTGTTTCTCACTCTCAATGGGGCACGTGGTAAGTTTTGCCTGGATCGCGGAGATTAGCATGAGCCTTCACATGCTGTGAGTCTCCGCGGTGTCATGCACAGCAAGCCACGTGATAAGATGCGCAGGTTGACTGTCTCAGAAGTGGAGGCAACAGAGACTTGTCCGCCGCCACCCGGATTGAGGTGAGTAACCGCACTACCACGAGGACCTACTAAGTAGTGGGAATTGGGCATTCCAAATTGGGAGAAAAGGGAATAAAAATAATAAAATAAAAAAAAGAGCTTACACTTAGCCCTTTCAATTAAGCTGTGATTCAATTTGAACATTCAAACATCTGCTGTTTATTTCTTCAGAATGCTGCTAAACAAGCTGCAGCTGCTGCCACTCAAACCATTGCTGCATCCCAGAATGCAGCACCCTCGAACAAGAACACTGCCGCCCACCAACAACTTGTTCAGAGCTGCAAGGTCTGTTTTTGAGTATGTTTTTAAGATATTTCCTTCGCGTGGAATTTGTTTGCAATAATATATTATGTTATTGATAATGTAACTGTGTGTGTGTGTGTGTGTGTGTGTGTGTGTGTGTGTGTGTGTGTGTGCGTTAGGCCGTAGCTGACCATATCCCTCAGCTGGTGCAGGGAGTGAGGGGCAGTCAAGGGCAGCCGGAGGATGGTAGTGCCCAGCTTGCCCTCATCATTGCCAGTGAGAACTTCCTTCAGGTATCACAGTGGTATTGAATCTCAGATAACTTCACTCTCCTGGGATTTGCGAACACTTAGTTGTTTGTGATAGAACTGCCATAGTGGGATTGTGATGAAAATGGCAATTATGAATTGATTTAAATTTTCTTGGAAAAAAAAAAAAAAAAAGAATAGGTAAAACATATATTCATAAAAAGAAATAAAATTCAATTTAAAAGAAACACCTTTTTATTAATTAATTCTTCATATGCATAATTATTCATAGGATAGTGATAATTGTCTGTAAGTTTGAAACCTGTGGATTTAGATAATAGTGGTTCAGCTAATAAAAAAAGTTTGGAAGCCCTTGCTTTAAAGGATCTATTTTAGTATTTTAATGTCTTGGTGACCAGTACCTCATTTATATCATTCCTTGTTTGTTTGTTTTTTTTAGCCTGGTAGTAAGATGGTGGCATCAGCAAAGTCCTCGGTGCCCACAGTAACAGACCAGGCGGCAGCCATGCAGCTGGGACAGTGTGCTAAGAGCCTGGCCACCAGCCTTGCAGAGCTTCGCACTGCTGCACAGAAGGTACTTGATCTGTCTTCTCCACACACATTTGTAATGACTACAAGATCCACATACTTAACCAAGAAGAACTTTTCAAATCCATTTCTTATGTGATATCTAGGCACATGAGGCATGTGGCCCCATGGAGATAGACTCGGCCCTCATAGCAGTACAGACACTTAAGAATGAACTTCAGGATGCTAAAATGGCTGCTACTGATGGACAGCTGAAACCCCTACCTGGAGAATCAGTGAGTAAAACCACATTCAGTAATCATATTCTATCTCTGCAAATAAGCAGTTATATGCATCCACTTTTTGACATGATTGTTTATGTTGTAGTTGGAAAAGTGCACTCAGGACCTGGGAGGTTCTTCTAAGGCTGTTGGTTCCTCCATGGCCCAGCTGCTCACCTGTGCTGCACAGGGGAATGAGCATTATACAGGTAACATGCCCACTCACATATGAGCACACGCAAACACGCACACCACACGTTTGTTTTTCTATCAAGGTGGGGACTTATCTTTCACTTCTGTTTTGTTCATACTCAGCTAATGATAATATTTTCTCTCCCCTACCCTTAAAGCTAACTAAAATAGTAAAATTGTAATTAAGACATGATTTACTATGTTCATTGAACTGTTTTCCTTTCCAACTGTCCACACAATGTTGGTGATTTCAGGTTTAACTGTTTTTTTGGAGGATGTTTGGTCCCTACAATACAGGCAGAACCTGACCACACACAAACAAACACATGTTTGTTTACAGGTGTTGCTGCTAGTGAAACAGCGCAGGCTCTGAAGACTTTAGCACAGGCTGCGAGGGGAGTTGCTGCCACCACATCAGACCCTGCTGGAGCTGCAGCCATGCTGGACTCTGCACGTGAGGTTATGGAAGGATCAGCCAAATTGATTTCAGAAGCCAAGCAGGTGCTGGTTGCCCCTGGTGATGCAGAGATACAACAGAGGCTAGCACAGGTTAGTGCTAAATATCTGTATCCCTGCCATCAGAGAAAAGCTGCTTATGAGAAAAAAACAAACATATGTAAATAGTGTTTTACTAACTTGTATTGTCCTGTATGACAATGTTGTTTGTTAGGTAGCGAAGGCTGTGTCCCACTCATTAAACGCATGTGTGAACTGTCTACCTGGCCAAAAGGATGTTGATATGGCTCTGAAAAGCATCGGAGAGGCCAGCAAAAAACTGCTGGTAGACACGGTGAGCTACAATCAAGGAAACTTAAAAATAAATAAAGTTACTGTAGTTTGAAGAGTGTTCTCTGACATTGCTCTCTCACAGCCTTCAAAATATTCCATATTACTATTACATATTTTACATTTTAGTTGCTTTAAATTTTAAAAGAAAAGGCGAAGTGTCCCATAAACTAAATGGACAAAAGTTAAGCTCAGTTACCCTGTGCTATCTAGCTGGGAAACAATTTTTTTAAATGCAATGTGCCAATCTTCAAACATCCATTTCAGACAATTGGAGAAAGAGGAGGTTATAGGTTTTGTAGTAATGATTAAGCTTATTTCATTTTGAATCACTGAATACATTTACATTGACACCAGAAAGCAGTTTATTGTGAGAAAGTGGCATTCCCGTTTGCACTGTATAAGTGGTGTACTCTTTACTCCCGTACACATGCAGCTTGGTCATTAAGCAGTTTTCTCCACAGCAACATTATTTCCCTGCGATGCTTGTGTAAATAACAAACTTTGCATCCGGGGAAGAGTTCGCCTTTTAATTCTCCGTTGCTTCGCTTTATTTCCAGATAATCCAGAGTTGTTGCTTTGTTTGATTTCTTAACTTTCCATTGCTACTTGAAGCAGGATTGCTTCCCTTTTACATAAAACTATGGGATTCCCCCAATATACAAGTGCATATATGCAAACGTAACGGTGTGTATAAAGTGGTGTGTACAAATGGGTATAGTTTTTATTGTATGTGCTTTTCCCAATGAAATGTTGAATACTTTCTGCTGTGTTGACTTGTTGTTGGGCTCCATCCTACGACGTTTGCGTTCCGGTCAGTTCATGCACATGAGAATTCCTCAAAAACCTGTAAGAATAACGCTTATGCGTTTACATGACCATGTAATCAGCGTTCTCCGGGAGAAACCTGTGTGTGTTATATCACGTTCTCTTAATCCCTTAAACTGTTTAAGGAAAACGGCGTTCTCATTTACGTGATGTTTCAGAATGCCGCCTTCTGCAGAAACTCTGGAATAAACTGTTTCTTAAGTGAATGTAATTGTGGTCATTGCTGCATTCAATATACTGTGTTGTATGCCACTGCAAATCATGTAGTACATAGTGTTTAATTTTAGTACTTTGTGTCTTACTGCAGCTCCCTCCCTGCAGTAAAAGCTTTCTGGAGGCTCAGAGTGACCTGAACCAGACCGCAGCTGATCTGAACCAGTCTGCAGGTGATGTGGTCCATGCCTCTAGAGGAACCACATGCCAGCTTGCAGATGCATCTGGAAAGTTCAGTGAGGACTTTGATGAGTTTCTGGACGCTGGCATTGAGATGGCTGGTCACACTCAGGTAAAATGTATGGAGCATGACAAAATGTTTGATCTCAAACAAATTTTTGCCAAAGGTGAAAATGTGTGTTCAGAAATACAATATCAAGTAAACTTCAACCAAAGCTAAAGATGCAAATGTTCAGCTAAATGTTCCATTGTTCCTCCCACATTAAAATGTAATGTACACTAAATATGTGACTCTTTACATCAGTAATGATTATTTGTATTTTATGTAAGCATTATACAGTATGTAAATACATTAATATAATATTATACATGTTTTTATAAGCCAGGTTTTTATACAGTATGTAACAGGGTGCCTGCTTCATCTCTCTATCCAACATACTTGGCCTGAAAAAGACCCCTTGTCTAAAAGGTCAAAGCAAACTGACCCTTTAACTTCCCTTTTCCTTATTATTTAAGTAATTTGTTGTTTTAGAGTAAGGATGATCAGATACAGGTGATTGGAAATTTGAAAAACATCTCCATGGCCTCCAGTAAGCTGCTGTTGGCTGCAAAGTCTTTATCTGTGGATCCTGCAGCAGGCAATGCAAAAAATCTGCTCACTGCTGCTGCCAGGTACTTAACACTGTGCGTGTGTATACGTGTGTTATACATGCTCATGTTTCTGTATTTTTAACTTGACTCCACTGCATGTTATTCAGGACGGTGACCGACAGCATCAACCAATTGATTACCATGTGTACTCAGAATGCCCCAGGACAGAGGGAATGTGACAATGCTCTGAGAGAGCTCGAGGTATCCTACATGACCTGCACACAATGCACATTGAAGTCATTTTTCTTACTGTTTAAAAACATTGGGATGTTGTGTTCTTTTGTATGGGTTGCAGGCTGTTAGGGGACTGCTGAATAACCCGAACGAGCCAGTCAATGATCTCTCCTACTTTGACTGCATTGAAAGTGTCATGGAGAACTCTAAGGTAAAAGTAACATGATTAAAAACTATATAATAATGGAGGTTTTGCAGATTTTGGTTGCAAATATTTGTTGAGCATATACCTGTTGGTATAGTTAAAGGGATAGTTCACCCTAAAATTCTCTCATCATTTACTCGCCCTCATACAATCCCAAATGTGTATGACTTTCTTACTTCTGCAGAACACAAACAAAGATTTTTAGAAGAAGGGGTCAGTGAAGTTGTTTTATTGGTTGATGCCTAGCCAATGAATGTCACCGGTGTGGATCGTGTTAACTGGGTATGTGCATGTTATTAAAAATGTGTAACATTATTAACCTGCTTTGTTTCATTGATGTCCGTTCTAATGAATTTGACAGTTTAAGAGCGATTTTTAACAGCTTCACAGGGTAACATGGTTACCTATGTTAACGTGGGACATTGGTTTGAATGGGAACTGGCGATTACACTTGTCAGAGCAGTAAATCACAAGTGGAATTATTTTATTCGCTAAATTAAAGCATCATAAGCTGAAATGTCTCAATAATTGACCTATACACTTAAATTACATTTATTTATTTATGAAATATCTTTCTTTTCATTGGTTCTGTTGGTCTAGCAGTCGCGTGTCCGCTAACCATGCATATCGACCTGGGTTCAAGTCCCCTGTGAACATCTGTATTTTTATTTACATTGTTATAACAGCATTTTACTTTTCAAAGGTTATGTGTATGACAATGTCGTATGTTTATAACTACCCATGACACTGCCTAGAACAGAACAGCGTTTTTTTTTGTGGAGAGCAAGTGCAAAGGCCAAATTGACCAATGGGTGAGAATAAATGAGAATACACTCTGAGAAAGCATGATACATTTCTTCAGAAACATAATAATTCTGTTTGTTTGGCAAAATCTTAAGATTTTCTATCTTAAATTGGTTTGACAATTTTAAAAAGCCTCATAACTATGTATGGAAAACATAGTTCATATTTTTTTTCTCAGTAATTCAAGCATTCTCAGAAAATTCAATAGATTATACTGTAATTGCTGGCTGTCAAATTCAGTTACAGTTTTGATTTATTTAATTAAAACAGTTTTATAAATTGTTTGTCTGTGTATGTGTTTTTTTTTTTTTTTTTAATTCATTTAATCTAAAAATACATGAAAATCTGCAGCAAAGCTACAAATGTATCTTGTCTGATCTGGATTTGAACCTGGGTCACTGAATGCACTGCCAGTAAGCCTAACTACTTGACCAGTGTCCCAGCTCTATTTGATTTGTCACTTTGTTGATTTTCAGGTTAATCAAGTTATTATTCATTATAAAGAAATAAAGGCAATTGAAAGTATATTACTGACACATACCAGCCTATGATGCTTTAATGTTGCAAATAAAATAATTCCACTTGTGATTTACTGCTCTGACAAGTGTAATCGCCAGTTCCCATTAAAACCAACGTCCCACATTAACATGGGAAACCAGATGTTATGCTGTGAAACCGTTAAAATCGCTCTTGAACTGTGTCAAATTCATTAGAATAGACATCAATGAAACAAAGCGGGTTAATAATGATACCAGCATTTTTTTAATAATGTGCAAAACATATTTTCTTTGCTCTTTGGCAGTTCACATTGAATGAATCTGCAGAAAAGGGAAGTGAAATTAATTGCATGCACGCACACATCCCCAGTTAACACGATCCCCAGTTGATCCATAACACTGGCTCTGCTTTGCCCTAACAAAAAGGCGCGGGCTGGCACTGTGGCGTGACGTCATCGTGTACAAAAATGTCCCATTTCATTGGCAAAGTATCAACCAATAAAACAACTTCATTGACCCCTCCCCCGCCAAGCACTGGTCTTGCTCTCTCGCATCAGGATTGTACAAGTGCACAAAGGAGTTTTGCTACGTTTTTTTGCAAAAGTAGTTGCAAAAGTCAAGGTGTGAAGATTTAAAGTTGCAGTGCCAGATTTGAGAGGTTGTAAGTGCCAATTTGTGGTTGTAAAATTAAAGTACAAAAGTTAATGTGTAATACAAGTTTGTGTCTGTAGTTGTATTTATGTGAATGTCATTTAACACATTTGTGACTACTTGTCTGCAATTGTGGATTCAAAACACAAGCTTTGATTTATTGTCTGTGAGTGCAGATTGCAACATTAAACTTCAACTTTTTATTTTACAAGTTTTTACATCAGTGCTTTGAGTGTAAATTTCAACTTACGAGTACACATATTTATTGTACAAGTTCTCAAATCCAAATATGCAAGCTCGAGATTGCTACTGATTTACTTTCATTTTTGGGTGAACTATCCCTTTAAATGTTAATACACTAGATTGTGCATTGGTTGATTGTAATCCTCCTGTGTCTGTTGTAAAGGTCCTTGGTGAGTCTATGGCTGGCATCTCTCATTACTGTAAGACAGGAGATGTTCCAGCATTTGGAGACTGTGTGGGCAGAGCCTCTAAAGCTCTGTGTGGGTTGACTGAAGCAGCTGGACAGGTGAGAAACTACAGGTTCTGCCCTCCCACTGAACATGCAGTCATATTTCAGTGATAACCATTATTCATTTTTATCTAGGAACACTTTTACTATTGTGTCCTTCAATACTCCAACTGTTTTTTTTTTTTTTGGTGTGTCCTCAGGCCTCTTACCTAGTGGGTGTGTCTGACCCCAACAGCCAAGCCGGACATCCAGGCTTGGTGGATCCCATTCAGTTTGCTCGAGCTAATCAGGCAATCCAGATGGCTTGCCAAAATCTTGTTGACCCAGATAGTAGTCCTTCACAGGTGAGCTTTGGACTGCTAGGCACAGGGCATCTAGTGCAGCGACTTAAAAACATCTAATTTGCCCTTCTCCTTTTGTTCAAGGCCAAAATCGTTTACAGTATATATTTTGTGTGTCATTGTGTGTCTGGGTTTGTTGCAGGTACTCTCTGCTGCCACAATTGTTGCTAAGCACACCTCAGCATTGTGTAATGCCTGCCGACTGGCCTCCTCTAAGACTGCTAACCCTGTAGCGAAACGCCATTTTGTGCAGTCAGCCAAAGAAGTGGCCAACAGCACAGCCAACCTGGTCAAAACCATCAAGGTTGCAACCACTGCTTTTACAAATCACCCAAATTTTAATCAATGAAAAAAAAATCTAATACTTTTAGAATACTTTTTTTATAACAAATGCATTTGAAGAACCTTTATATAGGTTTTAATGTTTCTGAATGAAGAGTATTTATTGGTTTCTTTTGTTTAGCCTATTTATTTATTTTATCTATTTTTATGTAGTTGCTTATTTATTGATTTGACCTAGTTCTTGCCATGTAAATAGCCTTTGCTGAATGATTGTTTTCGAACATTATTTCTTTTCTCTCCCACCACAGACTTTGGACGGAGATTTCTCTGAGGAAAATCGTGAGAAATGTCATGTTGCAACTGCACCGCTCATCGAAGCTGTTGACAATCTGACCACCTTTGCTTCAAATCCAGAGTTTGCCAGTGTGCCTGCGCAGATAAGTAGAGAGGTATGTGTTGAGGGGGTTTGATGTTCTTCACTAAACAGTATTATTCACCATTTAGTTATTCTCTTTGTTGTTAATGATTATATACTTTTAATTTAGGGTTCTGCAGCACAGGAGCCAATCATTCAATCAGCACGCTCCATGCTTGACAGCTCCACCCACCTTTTGAAGACAGCGCGGTCATTAGTTATGAACCCTAAAGATCCGCCCACGTGGTCATTACTGGCGAGCCATTCACGCACTGTTTCGGACTCCATCAAGAGCCTCATCACTGCTATCAGGTAACACCAGAGATGGGGACTCAAGTTAGAGACTCGGCCTCTAGTCGCATTTTAATTGACTTCAGACTTGACTCCAGACTCGACCTAAAATGACTTCATGCTTGACTCCAGATTCAACAAAAAGGACTCGTGAATATTTCAAAAATGACTTGAGTCATTTAACCTTAAGTATTAATATCTTAAAGAAAGAATTTGGTTTTATTAGGGCTGTTCCAATGGCAATTTATTACCACTGCGGAGGTTAAGGGCCAATCACGAGAGTGGGCAAGGGAGAGAGTGCAATTTACCTGATTATTGTCCATCAAACTTTAAAAAGTGCATCATTGAACATGCAATAAAAATTAAGCTCTTTGTAAAATATCACAAAAAAAATAAAAAAAATAAAAATAAAAAAAAATAAAAATATATATATATATATATATATATATACAAAACTTTTTGCATTGGTTTTTACATTTGTGTCTGTTATACAGCTGATATATTCACTGGTGGCCAAAGTTTGGAATAATGTACAGATTTGGCTGTTTCTGAAGGAAATTAGTACTTTAATTCACCAAAGTGGCATTCAACTGATCACAAAAATATTCAGGACATTACTGATGTAAAAAACAGCACCATCACTATTTTGATCAAATCTATACAGGCCCCATTTCCAGCAGCCATCACTCCAACACCTTATCCTTGAGTAATCATGATAAATTGCTAATTTGGTACTAGAAAATCACTTGCCATTATATCAAACACAGTTGAGGCTATTTGGTTCATTAAATGAAGCTTAACATTTTCTTTGTGTTTGTTTTTGAGTTGCCACAGTATGCAATAGACTGGCATGTCTTAAGGTCAATATTAGGTCAAAAATGGCAAAAAAGAAACAGCTTTCTCTAAAAGCTCATCAGCCAATCATTGCTTGAAATTGCCAAAAAACTGAAGATTTCATACAAAGGTGTACACAACAGTCTTCAAAGACAAAGGACAACTGGCTCTAACAAGGACAGAAAGAGATGTGGAAGACCAGATGTACAACTAAACAAGAGTATAAGTACATCAGAGTCTCTAGTTTGAGAAATAGATGCCTCAAATGTCCTCAGCTGACAGCTTCATTGAATTCTACCTTTACTGTTGTTTCTTGTACAACAGTAAAGAGAAGACTCAGGGCTGCAGGCCTTATGGGAAGAATTGCAAAGAAAAAGCCACTTTTGACACAGAAAAACAAAAAGAAAATGTTAGAGTGGGCAAAGAAACACATACTGGACAACAGATAACTGGAAAAGATTGTTATGGATTTTAACCCCATTGAGCTTTTGTGGGATCGGCTAGACTTTAAGGTGCGTGAGAAGTGCCCGACAAGACAGCCACATCTATGGCAAGTGCTACAGGAAGCGTGGGGTGAAATATCACCTGAGTATCTGGACAAACTGACAGCTAGAATGCCAAGGATCTGCAAAGCTGTCATTGCTGCACATGGAGGATTTTATTATGAGAACTCTGAAGTAGTTTAAGAAGTTCTGAACTTTTTTCAAATTGTAATAGTAATTTATCACGTTATTAATGTCCTGACTATACATTGTGATCAGTTGAATGACACTTTGGTGAATAAAAGTACCAATTTATTTTCATAAGAGCAAAATCTGTCCATTATTCCAAACTTTTGGACACCAGTGTATGTCAGCAACATGTAGTACACTTCAAGGACTAAAAATATTTTGGGTGTCAAATTCTTTTAATATCTAATATTCAACACTACTAAATATCACAAAACAGCTGGACAATAATCAAATAGTTCAGTCCTACCTTTGCTGAAAGTTTTTCAATTGTCAGATGCTTTTATTTTTTTGTGAGTTATGTTTTCAGTGCACTCAATACACGCCCAGAATGCAGTGTTAATCTCGTCAAAGAAATTACACACAAAAATGTTTGAGTTGTTATTTGATTCCATTTACAAAGACGGGATTATGAGGATAATTTTAACAAATTTAATTCAATCATTGTTGACGAAAATATGATGAGAAATAAACAACCCTGCAAGATATTACCAATGCACTGACAATGTTTCAGAAGCAGAAATATTTTGTTAAATAAAATCTTCTTTATTTAAATGATCCAGTCATATTGTGAGGATTGTTTTCGTCTAAGCCATGTGTCGAGAGATGAAAGCGCTGATCCCAGTGGAAGCGCTTTCATCATCACCTATTTTCAAACGAATCATATATATATATATATATATATACAATAAATGAGAGAAACAAGCCATCAACCGAATAAATATAATATTACAGCTTACATCTTTTCATGAAGATGTTATCATGAATAAACTCTGCTGTGCGTGAGTTTGTGACGGAATTTAGGAATTTACGTTGTCTCTAAAAAACAGAAAATTATACGTCCCTATGATAAATTATCCACAACACTGATACTAAAGATCTAATACTTTATTATACTCATTAAATGACATTATTTCAGAAATGTATTTCAAGTTTTCGTAAGGTCTTTTATGTAAGTTGAAATACGTCACATGCATAACCGAGTGGCACTTTGCCACCGCGGTGAGCCGTTTGTCACGGTAATGCTACCAGCCCTAGTTTTCAGCATACGTACAGTTTTTTGTGGACTTAAAACAGCTAGGAAGTGTTTTGTCAAAATTATACCTAATGATATCACATTACATTGCATTGCATATGTCATAATGCATTGCTTGTGTCCACGTTCTTGTTGAACTGACTGTGAGGAAAAACTGCGGCACCTTTATTACAAAAAAACAGTACAGGATAAGTTAATTAAGTCTGTGAAATCATAAAATAAAATAAAATGAAATAAATAAATAAAAAAATTACAAATTTAGGTAGAATCGTATTAGTATGCCAGATTTTTCAAATATCATACATTTATTATTTTTGAGTATTTTAAATAATTAAATAAATAAAAGATGTAATGTTTAGTGACTTGAGACTTGACTCGGACTCGTGATGAAAGACTCCAGACTTGACTCGGACTCCAGCTTAAATATTTCAGACTTGACTTGGACTTCAGATAAGGCTCGTGACTGGGTAATACTTACACTCAAAATTTAGTAGTTAGTGCTATTATTATTATTTTTTTATATAATTTATTTGTTTTTCGGTGATATATATATATATATATATATATATATATATATATATATATATATATATATATATATATATATATATATATATATAGTAAATATACACTACCGTTCAAAAGTTTGGTCACTGCCTTCATAGTCTAACTGATCACTTTACTGAAATGTTTCTCATGACTTCAAAAGCCTATTGATCTGAAGGTGTATGCTTAAATGTTTGAGATTAGTTTTGTAGGCAAAAATAATATTGTGCCAACTTATTCATTTATTTAATTACAAAATTAAAATTGTATTTAAAAAAGTTTTTGAAATGGATGACCGAATAATAAAGAAAAGCAGCCAATAAGTACCCAACATAGATGGGAACTCCTTCAATACAGTTTAAAAAGCATCCCAGGGTGATACCTCAAGAAGTTGGTTGAGAAAAGGTCAAGAGTACATTGCAGTAGTACAGGCAAATGATGGCTGCTTTGAAGATGCTCAAATATAACACAGTTATGATTTATTTTGGATTTTGTCTAGTCATAACATAATTCCCATATTTCCATTTCTGTTCTTCCATAGTTTTGATGACTTTACTATTATTCTAAAATGTGAAAAAAAAATAAAAATAAAGAATGAGTAAGTGACCCTAAACTTTTGACCGGTAGTGTGTAAATATGTATGTGTGTGTGTGTGTGTGTGTGTGTGTGTGTGTGTGTGTGTGTGTGTGTATGTGTGTGTGTATGTGTGTGTGTATGTGTGTATGTATATGTATATGTATATGTGTGTGTGTGTGTGTGTGTGTGTGTGTGTGTGTATATATATATATATATATATATATATATATATATATATATATATATATATATATATATATATATATATATATATGTACAGGGTTGGGAGGGTTACCTTTGAAATGTATTCCACTACAGATTACAGAATTCATGCTGTAAAATGTAATTTTAACGTATTCCGTTAGATTACTCAAGGTCAGTAACGTATTCTAAATACTTTGGATTACTTCTTCAGCACTGGTAGATTTTTTTACTTGTTTTGACTATAAAAACTCTGCCAGTACAGTAAGACAAAATACATTCTCTGAAAAACCTAAATATCTAATGCAGTATTGTTTCTAAAATAAGATCAATCTAATTGATCTTGTTTTAAAGGTGCAGTATGTAAGATTCAGAAACCCTTGTTATTAATGACACCTGTGGCCGTTAAGTGAACTGCAGCCAGCTACCTGTTGCTCGCGCTCGTGCACACACTCCATAGGGACGCGAGTATCGGCCAAAACAATGACGTAACGTACAAAGAGACAATGTGATTCACCGGCATCATGCTGATAGATGAGGTAGCATAATTAAAATTACAGAGTTATGATTGTTTTACTACAAACTTTGAGACTGTATATTATATTTGACTCTCCAGTGCTGGAACAGGGCTAAAACAAAGTGTAGATATAGGTCTGTCTATGCGAGACTGTAGTTTGAAGTATTCACTTTTCTTTGCATGATACATTGACTGCATTTAAATGATAGCCTATGTCGGCGTTAGCTAGCTAGCCAGCTTTATCAATAGCTGTTAGCTAAATTTGGTGGATGATGACAGTAGCTGTTTATGAAATAGACTGTACATTATAAATATGTTGACACAATTCAGTATTGATGTGATTCCATCACAACTGTCATTTTGATATATCGATGCGCTATTGTTTTATAATATTAGATTGTATATATTTTCTGTATAACCAAGTTACGTTTCACTAATAAATGGGTCTTTTTATACAAGGTTTATTTCTGTTTCTTCTGCTCCAATCTTACTTCAAACTTACTTCTCTGTCTGCTCCTATGAATGTCACACATCATAAGAAAATGTTTCACCGCTGTTCAAATGCACTTTTGATCGCATAATTTATATGTATAAAGGTTTTCCATCTGAAAGGACTCAAATGAAACAAATTAAATGAAACAAATGACAATAAAATGCAAAGTAATCTCTTCAGTAATCAAAATACTTTTTTAATGTAACCGTATTCTAATTACCAAGTATTTAAATTGTAACTGTAGTGGAATACAGTTACTAATATTTTGTATTTTAAATACCTAATCCCATTACATGTATTCCTTTACTCCCCAACCCTGTGTGTGTATATATGTGTATATATATATATGTATATATATGTATGTATGTATGTATGTGTGTGTATACAGAATATATATACAGTACTGTGCAAAAGTTTTAGGCATTTGTGAAAAATTTTGCATAGTGAGGGTGTCTTCAAAAATAATGCCATAAAATGTATTCATTTATACATTAACATCATACAAAGTCCAGTAAACATAAAAAAAAAAAAAAAAGCTAAATCAATATTTGGTGTGACCACCTTTGCCTTCACAACAGCACCAATTCTCCTAGGTACACCTGGACACAGTTTTTCTTGGTTGTTAGCAGATATGATGTTCCAAGTTTCTTGGAGAATTCACCACAGTTCTTCTATCTATTTAAGCTGTCTCAACTACTCCTGTTTCTTCATGTAATCTCAGACTGACTCAATATTCAGTGGGGGACTATGTGTGGGCACTAACATCTGTTGCAGAGTTCTTCTATTCTATTCTATTCTATTCTGTTTGCAAAAGTAATGTTTGGGAGTTTAAAATGTATATTTCTTATTGACACACTAAAGCTGAAGATGTATATAACCATTTTAAGACAATGTTTTTGTAAAACATTTTATGTGCCTAAGACTTTTGCACAGTACTGTGTGTGTGTGTGTGTGTGTGTGTGTGTGTGTGTGTGTGTGTTTTGAATTTATTTTTATTATTTATAAAACAGATAGCTCCGGTCATCAATGCTGACTGGTCAACAGCCATGCTTTATTCATAATAGAGCACAGCTCTGACCTCTTTACGGAACTTCTATTTGTATCACTCCGCATCACCCATAGCTGACCATTATTCTTGATGCCTAGCAACGTTCTGTTAACTCTTTACTGTCAGTTTTAATGCAAGGGCACAGATTTGGCTTGAACATTGGGGGGTTGCAGTGTGAAGCATTTACATGTTTCCATTGATCATGGTATAAATATTGGGGGGTTATACTTGCTTGTTTTTATTAGTGGGGGCGGGAAAATGTGCCATATTGTAAATATAGTCACAGCTGACAATCGTGTCATCTCGTGCTTAACACTGCCCTTCTGTCATGACAGTATTCACAATATAGCATGGCCTCTCTTACCTTATTGCTTAAATATATTTTCCCCACAGGGATAAAGCTCCTGGCCAGAAGGAATGCGACTCAGCCATTGATGATATCAATAAATGCATAAGAGATATTGAGCAAGCCTCTCTTGCAGCTGTTAGCCAAAATCTTCCTCGTAGAGATGAAATTTCATCTGAGGTAAAAATTCTGTTTCAAGAGTAGCTACTCAATACTATGGTTATTTCTTCTTTTATGCTCATTACCACAGCTGTGTCATGCTAATTAGTGGGGATATATATATTTTACAATTTTAGATGTATAGGTTTGTTGTTTCAGGTCAAATGGTAATGCCAGAATATCATTTTTAAAACCTTTAGACCACTAAAAGACATTTTCTGATGCAATCATACAATAAAATAAGAGGATTTTCTCTCAAGGAATCCTTTAACCATTGTTTTACTGCATCAGGCTTTGCAGGAGCAGTTGACATCATCAGTTCAGGAGGTGGGACACCTGATTGAGCCAATCTGTACTGCAGCAAAAGGAGAAGCAGCACAGCTGGGACATAAGGTGACTGCTGACTGTTTTCCTTCACCAGCACTGATTATGAACTTTATGCCTTCATAGTCTAATATAAAATCATACCTTTAAACTTTAATCCATGGCAATTAAGAACCTGCTTCTGTCTCAGGTGTCTCAGTTGGTCAGTTACTTTACTCCTCTGGTGTCTGCCTCTATGGGCATGGCCTCCAAAATCTTGGATCACCAGCAGCAGATGAACATTCTGGATCAGACCAAGACTCTTGCTGAGTCTGCTCTACAGATGCTGTATGCTGCCAAGGAAGGTGGAGGAAACCCAAAAGTATGTCTCATTCATAACAGACATATGTATGCTTACAAATCTAAATGGTTGGCTAATGTTCGCAATGTTTCAAAGCATATTTCAATGTGAATCTGTGTACAGGCAGCTCATACCCATGATGCCATCGCAGAAGCTGCCCAGCTAATGAGAGAAGCTGTTGATGATCTCATGTTGACTCTGAATGAAGCTGCCAGTGAGGTTGGCATGGTCAGTGGCATGGTGGACTCGATTGCTGATGCCATGGGAAAGGTAGTCACAAGTTGTCTTATTGATGATGGGCACAGACAGCTGCCCATATACCTTTTGCATTATAAACTGGCGATACAACATATCATATCATATTTCATTAGATTCAAGTTGTTTGTCATCTATGTTATTGTATGTTTAAAAGAGCAATATGTTCTTGTTGTCCTGTAGTTGGGTGAAGGTACCCCACCAGAACCAGAAGGCTCATTTGTGGAATACCAGACCACCATGGTGAAATATTCCAAAGCTATTGCTGTCAGTGCACAGGAGATGGTGAGCATTCACTCCATTCTTTACACTGTGTAAATTATTGTTTTGTGTATTCATATACTTCTATGTTCTCATCTGCATCTATTTTCATGCTCTCCATCAGATCACTAAATCAGTGAGTGCTCCAGAGGAGCTGGGTAGTTTGGCTTCTCGGGTCACTGCAGACTACAGTCAGCTTGCAGTGCAGGGACGTCTTGCTGCTGCTACAGCTGAACCAGAGGAGGTCAATAACGCACACCCATATTCATGCATTGTCACTCTGTAGCTTGTTTCTATTAGCTGCCTCACTGTCTACTGCCTAAATAGGCAGCTACCTTCTTAGGCATAATCCAAACTGAAATGGAGCATCATAAGTGACTGATTTGAAACACTCTACAGTGGCAGCTACTCTGCACACCACACAACATGTGTTACGCAGGAGATTAGGATCGAACAATCTTTTCATTTGAATAAAATGTTTTTAAATTAACATTTCTTTCAACTTTGTCCACAATCAAAAAGAAAAAAACTAACAAATTCTGGGATTGCTATACATGTGATGCTGCCTTTAGAATTTAGCCAAAACAACGTATCTTAGAAGGCAGCATAATTTGCAGTCCACCTGTGATGACCTAAAATGCTATCTAGGTAGACAGCTCACATGGCTTTGGAATTGAGCCTATATCCCTCCCTCACTCACTCACTCACTCACTCAATCTCACTCGCACACTCACTCTTGTGTTGGTGGTTGCAGATCGGGTACCAGATAAAGACACGTGTGCAGGAGTTGGGCCATGGCTGCCTCGTGCTCGTTCAGAAGGCTGGAGCGCTGCAGATCAGTCCACCTGACTCCTTCACAAAGAGAGAGCTCATTGAGTGCGCACGAGCCGTCACTGAGAAGGTACTGGAACATGCAAAACACGCACAAAAAAAAAAAAAAAAATCATATGCATTATGCACATATTGCTGTCAAAGATCAAGTCTGAGTTTATGGTGTTCTCTGTTCAAACAATGTCAGTTTCTCCAGATTGTATAATTTTGAATTTGGATTATTTTAGAATTAGTCCCAACACTATTAAATCTAAAAGTCACAATGGTGTGTGTGTGTGTGTGTGTGTGTGTGTGTGTGTGCGCTTGCTTTAGGTATCTATGGTGCTCTCAGCATTGCAAGCAGGTAACAAGGGCACTCAAGCTTGTATCACTGCAGCCAGTGCTGTATCAGGCATCATCGCAGACCTGGACACCACCATAATGTTTGCTTCTGCTGGCACACTGAATGCCGAGAATGATTCAGACTCCTTCGCTGATCACAGGTATATCACACAAACAGAGTTTTAGATGTTTTACCAATTAATCATGAAAGGTTTACTTATTCTTCATTAAACATGATCTGGTGAAAAATATATATATATATGTATACACACATCTGGTGAATATTTAGGCTATAAAATGTTTAATTTGGCAAATACTTAAATATAGAGCATTGTAACGGAGACAAGTCTCAGTCATTTCAAAATAACAGTCCCTTGTGTGTTTTGGGCATGTTTATAGTTAAAAGTTATGCACCAAACCTTAATTACTTCTGGTTATATTGAGATTTTGGTTGAACAATAAACTCCATCTGTGATTTTATTCTCTTTGGACTGTTGAAGCCTCTGTTTGTGCCCGTCATTGTGAGGAAAGACTAAAAAAATTTTTAACATTCTATAAATACATTTTAAAAATGATCTGCAGATTAATTGGTTATCTGCCTTTTCCACCACCTTTGTTATCGGTATCAGCCAAATCCACTTTCGGTCAATCTGTAGTAACTTATTTCTCTTCACTTAAGTCAAATTTCCAAACAGTATGCTGATGCAAAGCTTTCTTTGCTATGAGAGCTCTCAGGGAAGAGATGTTCCAAAGTGTCTTGAAACACCACCTTTCTAGCACACATGAAAAAAAATAATCCACATTGTCCAAAAAAGCTACTACTTGTCAGCTAAACTTGAAGATAATACACATGCTCTTACAAAGAGAAACTCTCCTTGGGACCAGAAGAAATTAACGAAACATTACATATAAACTTAACTTGCTTTTATATGTACTTTTACTTGCACCACATTATGCTTATTCCAACTATATTAAAGTATTTAGTGAGACAAGATTATTATAAAGTAAAAATTATTATAAAGAATATGAATAGATAAGAATATATAAAGATGACTAGATTATATAGAATAGATTTATATTTGGATAGGATATATGATAAAATAAGTTTAATAAAAGTTTAATAAAATCTAAAGAATGTCAAAGAGAGAAAATAATGAATGGAATATACTGCCACATTCTCTCTGGAAGCAAAGCCAAATGAACAATGTTCACGATCATGCTCTCTTGGGAATCACCCTCAGATATGACACACAGGTGGCTTTACAAACCAAATATTAAAGAATCCTTCAGATCCCTCACTTTCCAAGGAAACCTAATGGTTCCATTATATTGGTATCTGTAATATTAAGGAAAAATAGATTTCACAGGAAAAAGTACTTCACAAGCACAATGCTCTGCCACACAGTCTTATAATTTATAGAATAATTATAATTTTAACTTTCTAACCCTATCATACTCACTTTGTTTCTTTTCAGGGAGAATATTCTGAAGACAGCCAAAGCTTTGGTGGAGGACACCAAGAACCTTGTTTCAGGTGCAGCATCAAGTCAAGAGAAACTGGCCCAAGCAGCTCAGTCCTCTGCCAAGACAATCACACAGCTCACAGATGTTGTGAAATTGGGAGCGGCAAGCATCGGCCCGGATGATCCAGAAACACAGGTGAGACATGGAGAGAGTGATGAGGACAGATGAGAAGTGATTCAAAGGGATTTACCAGCAGCCAGTCTTAAAATATCATTGCGGAATTGTTATTTTGATTCATCTCCTCTTAGGTTGTGTTGATCAATGCTGTGAAGGATGTTGCTAAAGCTTTAGCTGAGCTCATTAGCGCCACCAAGTGTGCTGCAGGAAAAACAGCCGATGACCCCTCCATATTCCAGCTCAAGAGTGCGGCCAAGGTACAACACTTATCTCACATTTACATTTTCCATTTGACAGACGCTTTTATCCAAAGCAACTTGCAGTGCCTTCAAGGCATACACTTTATCAGTTATGTATTCCCTGGGACTCCCTGGGACTCCCATAATCTACCAGTGGAGCTACACGAACTTGCCTCTTCTCTGCATAACACATTAATATTATTCTTCCTTTTGTACATTTTGTGTCCTCTTCATACTTTCATAGACCACAGTCCGGTAAGAAACACTCTAGCTAGAGAATTAGCCATTATGTATTTGTTTCTGAAAACTGTAATCTCCCAGTTGTCCCTCAGAAAGCTGGCGGCAGGGGTGGAATTGTCTCCTAACTCAGATATGAGTAAGAGTGTTCTGGTGAGAAGCTGATTCCAGTGTGTGCCATTTAATCACATTAATAATTAAGGAAATTAATCTGTATTTCTCCTTTCAACCATTATGCTGCGAAATGAACTACATGCTGTAATAATAGCAAAATTCTGCATGAGTTTTTAGTCATTAATTTCCAGTTTTCAAAGAAAATGCTGGTTTTACCAATTTAACCATAGTTTCATAGTTAAACATAGTCTTTTTACTTAAAATAATATGAGTATAATAAGTTATAGGATTTAAATTGCTAATTTTTAATTAATTATAAATATAGGCTGACAGTAGCTGGTTTCCGAAGAATTTAAAAATAGTGAATTTTTACATCAGATGTAATTCTGACATCAAATGTATTAAGGAAGTACAGTCAGCTGGTCGTTATCGTAAAATAAACCCCTACTGGTAATCAAGCGTGAATTTTATACATTCATGTTATACATTTTAACTCAGGTGAGTAGCCATTATTCAGAAATATTTGACCGCTGAATAACACGATTGGCCAATCAAAATCAAGTATTCCAGAGAGCCATGTTCACAGAGGACCTTGTATACTCGGATCTAAAATTCATTTGATTTGTCTATCTGTGTGTTCAGGTTATGGTGACTAATGTAACATCCTTACTAAAAACGGTGAAGGCAGTGGAGGATGAGGCTTCAAGAGGAACCAGAGCTCTGGAGGCCACTATTGAGTGTATCAAACAGGAACTAACAGTAAGAACGCACACACACAAAACATAGTGTACTAATTTCACTATTTACTTTGTCTTGAATATGTTCCTTCTTTTCCTTTCTTTTTGCTAATACCAGCCCATCATGTTTATTGTAATGTCCATTTCATCCATTCTTTTAAATTGACCTCCTTACGAATCTCACTCAAACATGGACATACGTGGTTGCAAGACAAAATGTAAAACATTTTAATTAACAACTGTGCTGTCCCTGTGCTCAGTTGTTCCAGTCTAAAGAAGCCCCTGAAAAATCAACCACTCCTGAAGAGTTCATACGTATGACAAAGGGCATCACCACAGCAACTGCCAAAGCTGTTGCAGCTGGAAATTCTGCCAGACAGGAGGATGTCATCTCCACTGCTAACCTCAGCCGCAAGGTCATTGCGGATATGCTGACCACATGCAAGGTGTGTATGTGTGGTGGGATACTTGATTTCTGCCCTCGTCCATGTAGTTTTGTGAGTGGATTTAGTGAAGAAAGTTAAAGGGGTTCTCTTTTAACATTTGTTTGGTATTTCACTATGGGAATCTGGCATGACCAATCCTGGAGGCACCAATAATACCACGTCTATCAGTTGACAGACCAATCACAGCAGTAAATATAAGTCACTGCCACAGGGCTTTTCATTCTTGTTCACTGCTGTCCAGAGGGAACACTCTGAACAGAGAGTGGAGACTTCACCCTCAGGGGGAGAATCAGCTGTGTGAGAAATACGTGCGCACTGCCGTAGATCTTTTCGCATCGCACAAAAACACTCTTTCCCTGTTCTTTCCCTCTGTTCTTCTCTCTGGTGAGGGTTGGTGCTCTTATGGATGTGGATGCTTTAGCGCATCCATGGCCAAATGCGCTACTTGTTTCCCCCACTGAGTCTAATTGTTCCACCTCTAAAGTTGCGGTCACACATACCCTTTGCAAGCGAAATTCCGCGGGCGAAGATGGCATGGTCGGATGTTGAGAGCATGTGAATTCAGCCAAAAATAACTGCCAAGCAGCCTCTTTTTAATGCTGCACTTCATACTCTGGCAGAGTGAAGTTGCAAAGAAACTCACCGCTAAAATGATATCCTTGTCCATTGTCACTGCCAAACCAAGCAACTTTCTATTGGTCAGCGCACCGAAAGTTTGCCGCAAAGTTCACCAAACTTGAACTCCACGCAATATCTGCAAGGGGAAATTCTTCGCCACTGGATGTCCATCGCGCAAAATTCAAGATCGTGCAGATTCACATTGAGATGACTGTAATTTCGCCCACTGAATTTCGCCATGCAAAGGTATGCCTGACTGCGCCTTAAGAGGAGTAAGAGAATGCGGTCACTCAGTCATACTGATTGCCCCGAAACTGTGGCTGGCAGAGATAATACAACTATTGCGCAGCCAGCCCTGGCCGCTCCCGCTACGCGAGCCCTGCTGTCACAAGCACGGGGGCTAATATTTCACCCCACCCCAGAATGAGTAGCTCTTTGGGCCTGGCCCATGTTTGCTAAATTTAAGGTGTCACGGGGTTACCCCAGTGGAAGATTGAGACTATTTAGAATGCGAGGGCTGCCTCAATGCATTTCACGTTCGATCGAACATGGGGTATTTTTGGGCAGTGGTGTGCACACAGATAGATTGTTTCATTTTTATTTTCGGTGGCAGACATCTTGTGTTTTCTTCAAGAACTTTTGGATAAGGGCAGAACCTTTTCTAGGTCAAGGTTTATCTTGTGGCCATGTTGGCTTGACATGTGGGAATTGGCTAAAATCCAGTGGGTCAACACCCGCTTGTTTGCAGGTTTATGAGGTGTTTAAATAGGGTGTCAAAATTGCAAGTTCCGTGGTCCTAAACGCGCTTTCTCCATCTCTTTTGAGCCAGTTGAAAGTATAGAATTAATGCTCCTTTCATTATAGGCAGCTTTGCTATTGGCTCTGACAATGCGAAACAGGTTTGTGAACTCCATGATTTGTCGGTTAGTCACTCTTGGTTGCACTTTTCAGTGAATTTGTCGAGAGTGACTCTTAGGATGAATCCAGCCTTTGTCCCCAAGGTGAGCTACTCTGCGCTCAGCTGTAAGCTGGTGGAGTTGCTGTTTTTTCACCTGCCGTCCTTTTGCTCGTTGGGGCGTTACAGTCCAGGATGTTTGTGCAGCGGCGAGTTGGGCTTTGCCCTTACACTATTGTATGATTTTTATATACTGGATGTTACGGAGCTGTAACAACGCAACAACAACGCAATGAATGCACAAGTGTTTTTTGTTGATTGGGTTTTCTGGTATATTGGACTATATGTCGGTTGATGGGTATGCTTGGACAGCGTATCTTCAGTACATGAGTTGTCTATATCCCATAGAGATATACCGTTTAGAAAGAGAAATGTAGGTATAACTTTAGGTACTTATGTTTTCTCTGATAACAGGAGTGAGGTATCTCACCACACTTCCCTCCTTGCAGTTGCACGGAGTAGAGATATGCGGAGAATGAATCAGGGACCTATGGCAGTGACTAATATGAGGGAGGTGGGACTGACAGACGTGGTGTTATTGGTGGCAGACGTGGTGTTATTGGTGCTTTCAGGATTGGTCACGCCTGAGGCGATATCCATTGTTCAATACCTCACTCCTGGTATCCGAGAACCTGGGTTATCTTAATAACCTAAAGTTTTTGGTGTGCGAGTATAAACAGACTCTGTTTATCTTTTCCCCCCCAGCAAGCAGCATATCACGAGGAAGTGAGTGAGGAGGTCAGGAACAGAGCTCTGCTGTATGGCACAGAATGTACCAATGGATACATAGAACTATTAGAACATGTCCTGCAGGTACAAACACACAATCATTCACGCTTATTGTATGTACGCAATTAATAAATATATATGCACAGTTCATTGCAGGGCCTTTTATTCAGGATGTAATCTGTAGTTCCCATTACTGCAGGATCTAAACCAAATGTGTTGATGTTCATGTATTTATTGCAGGTCTTACAAAAGCCAACAGGTGATCAGAAACAGAAACTGGCAATGTTTTCTAAAAAGGTTGCTGCAGCTGTCACTGAACTGATACAAACAGCTGAGGCCATGAAAGGTACGTGACTTTTCACAACATGCATGCATTCACAGATACACACCTTTTATAAACATATACACACTCACTTACTCATTAACAGACTAAGTTTAGTATGGAGCATTATTGTGCTGAGTAAAGCTTCCTATCTCTCCTGTCTCGCTCAAGATGAGGGTAAGAAATATTAGACGTCAGTACAAATGTACTTACTCATCTGTGTAATTCAATCTTTCCAATCTTCAGTTAGCCCATTTCTTATTTTACCACATTTGTGACATGCTTGTTTGCTTGCTTATTGCAATATTTCATTTGTGTCCAACTCAGCAGCACGCTAAATGGCTCTTTGCTTTGAAAGACCTCATAAGTTTCCCATGTCCCATCATTCATAACTTGCATGGTTGCTGAAATGGGTTAGGGTTAGGGGAATGCTGACATGTGTTAGATTAATGCAGCATGCCGCCCATGAATTGATTCCAGGCCTTTCCTGGACAGCAGTACAGTGTGTGTTTTGTGTTTGTAGGTACCGAGTGGGTGGACCCTGAAGATCCTACAGTGATCGCAGAAACAGAGTTACTGGGGGCTGCAGCCTCAATTGAAGCAGCGGCCAAAAAACTTGAGCAGCTCAAACCAAGAGCTAAACCGAAGGTAACACAGACGTGTTGTTAACTCTACACTATATAAGTGTTTTTGCAGGCATTGTGCAGGCCTCTGTCTGATATGTTTGATATACACTATATTGCCAAAAGTATTCGCTCACCCATCCAAATAATTGAATTCAGGTGTTCCAATCACTTCCATGGCCACAGGTGTATGAAAAGAAGCACCTAGGCATGTAGACTGCTTCTACAAACATTTGTGAAAGAATGGGCCGCTCTCAGGAGCTCAGTGAATTCCAGCGTGGTACTGTGATAGGATGCCACCTGTGCAACAAGTCCAGTCGTGAAATTTCCTCGCTACTAAATATTCCACAGTCAACTGTCAGTGGTATTATAACAAAGTGGAAGCGATTGGGAATGACAGCAACTCAGCCACGAAGTGGTAGGCCACTTAAAATGACAGAGCGGGGTCAGCGGATGCTGAGGCGCATAGTGCGCAGAGGTCGCCAACTTTCTGCAGAGTCAATCGCTACAGACCTCCAAAGTTCATGTGGCCTTCAGATTAGCTCAAGAACAGTGCATAGAGAGCTTCATGGAATGAGTTTCCATGGCCGAGCAGCTGCATCCAAGCCATACATCACCAAGTGCAATGCAAAGCGTCGGATGCAGTGGTGTAAAGCACACCGCCACTGGACTCTAGAGCAGTGGAGACACGTTCTCTGGAGTGACGAATCACGCTTCTCCATCTGGCAATCTGATGGACGAGTCTGGGTTTGGCAGTTGCCAGGAGAACAGTACTTGTCTGACTGCATTGTGCCAACTGTGAAGTTTGGTGGAGGGGGGATTATGGTGTGGGGTTGTTTTTCAGGAGCTGGGCTTGGCCCCTTAGTTCCAGTGAAAGGAACTCTGAATGCTTCAGCATACCAAGAGATTTTGGACAATTCCATGCTCCCAAATTTGTGGGAACAGTTTGGGGATGGCCCCTTCCTGTTCCAACATGACTGCGCACCAGTGCACAAAGCAAGGTCCATAAAGACATGGATGAGCGAGTTTGGTGTGGAAGAACTTGACTGGCCTGCACAGAGTCCTGACCTCAACCCGATAGAGCACCTTTGGGATGAATTAGAGCGAAGATTGCGAGCCAGGCCTTCTCATCCAACATCAGTGTCTGACCTCACAAATGCGCTTCTGGAAGAATGGTCAAAAATTCCCATAAACACACTCCTAAACCTTGTGGAAAGCCTTCCCAGAAGAGTTGAAGCTGTTATAGCTACAAAGGGTGGGCCGACGTCATATTAAACCCTATGGATTAATAATGGGATGTCACTTAAGTTCATATGCGTCTAAAGGCAGATGAGCGAATACTTTTGGCAATATAGTGTATATTAGGTTATTTTACAAACCAAGTATGTATCAAACATTCCTACAGTGTCGTGCCCTGTCTACTGTTCAATTAGCGTGTTTGCATGCTCGATCTTACACCAATTATGCTTAATAAGCCAGTCAAGTAAACACCTTAAAGGGATAGTTTGCCCATCATTTCCTCACTTGACATCATTGTCATACCAGATGTGTATGATTTTCTTTCTACTGCAGAACACAAACGAAGATTTTTAGAAGAATATCTCAGCTCTGTAGGTCCATACAATGCAAGTGAATGGTGACCAGACCTTTCAAGCACCAAAAATCACATAAAGGCAGCATAAAAGTAATCCATACAACTCTAGTATTTTAATATGTCTTCTGAAGAAATCACTTTGGGTGAGAAACAGATCAATATTTCAATCCTTTTTTTTTTTTTAACTACAAATATTTACTCTCAGTTTCACTTCCAGAAAGTGAGATTTATTGTAAAAAAAAAAAAAAGACTTAAATATTGATCTGTTTCTCACCCACACCTGTTTTATCGCTTCTGAAGATGGATTTAACCACTGGAGTCATATGGATTAATTTTATGCTGCCTTTATGTGATTTTTGGAGCTTGAAAGGTCTGGTCACCATTCACTTGCATTGTATGGACCTACAGAGCTGAGATATTCTTCTAAAAATCTTCGTTTGTGTTCTGTAGAAGAAAGATAGTCATACACATCTGGGATGGCATGAGGGTGAGTAAATGATGAGAGAATTTATTTGTTGGTGAACTATCCCTATAAACCATTTTCTTTTATCATTGTAAGGTTATTAACAGTATAAGAAAAAACTGATCAGCACACCTAGATTTTTGCCCATTACCCCTATTTCACTTTGCATGTAAACACCTATGCTGGCATTTCAGGCTTATATGATGTGCGCATCACTGTTTACACTTTGACATCAAAAGCAGAGGGTAATCTGATGATTTCAAATCTCAATTAAACATGGGTTTCTTATGTTGTCGTTTTTTTTTTTGTTTCAAAAGGCTGAATTTTGCTGTGCATGTAAACACACTTATTATCAGAATTGAGCATTAGGAAAACTTCAGCTCGGAGTGTGTGCAGTTTAAACCAGAGGCCTGAAGGTGGCGCTAATCAACTTGAAAAATAGGGCCTGGACTGACCTTTTCATGTTTTCTCCTCTCAGCAAGCTGATGAGAGTTTGGACTTTGAAGAGCAGATTCTTGAAGCAGCCAAATCTATTGCTGCAGCGACCAGTGCCCTGGTGAAATCGGCCTCGGCAGCTCAGAGAGAACTTGTTGCACAGGGCAAGGTGAGAAATCCCTTGCAAACATAATATGAGAACTTTGAAACACAATGCATTTGATCAGTCGGTAAGCCATTTATCAATGGCACTAGGCTTCTTTCAGTTTTACAACCATAATTTATACATATTTTTTGATACTCTGTTTCCTGTGTAGGTGGGCGCTATCCCTGCCAATGCTGTGGATGATGGACAGTGGTCCCAAGGACTGATATCAGCCGTAAGTCCATAAACCTTTCTGGTAATTAAATAACAATGACATGAAAATCTCATCATGTGCCTTATATGATTGCTCTGTTTCCTCATCATTAAAGTAGCTTACTTGCTTTTGTTTCAGGCACGCATGGTTGCTGCAGCCACCAGTAACCTCTGTGAGGCAGCGAATGCATCTGTCCAAGGTCATGCCAGTGAAGAAAAGCTAATTTCTTCTGCAAAACAGGTGGCTGCTTCCACTGCACAGCTTCTGGTGGCATGCAAGGTTAAAGCTGATCAGGATTCAGAGGCCATGAGGAGGCTACAGGTACATGCACAATTAAATAAAAGAACAGCTGATTCTTGTGTATTCTTAACCAAAATCCCCTTGAGACCTGCACTTTAATTTTTATTATGTAAACCTATACATTAAATTGCTGTCACCATGTGCATTTCATGTGCATATTTCATGAACTACTCATCATATGTTCTCTCTCCCTGCTAAATCAAGGCTGCAGGCAATGCTGTGAAACGTGCCTCTGACAGTCTGGTTAGAGCAGCCCAGAAAGCTGCTTTTAACAAGGCTGATGATGACAATGTGGTGGTCAAGACTAGGTTTGTGGGGGGAATTGCTCAGGTAAGATTTACAGACTGATAGAATTTGTTCAGATTATACTTTTCATCCCGTTTCAGTGGTTTAATTGTGTTTGACTCTTTCTCTGCCTCAGATTATTGCTGCTCAGGAGGAGATGTTGAGAAAGGAAAGGGAGCTGGAAGAGGCCCGTAAGAAGCTGGCACAAATCAGACAACAGCAGTACAAGTTCCTGCCAAGTGAACTTCGAGAGGATGAGGACTAAGCATTATAAATCTTGACTTCCCCCTATTAACGAGAACCAGTTGTCCACCTTTGAATTGTGTCTGCGAAACAGCTGAAGGTATCTTCATTCTTCAGTGCAGTCTCTGTGACACCTGCTGAACCAATGAAGAGTTTGAACACTGAAACAGTTCTCTGTGGGGGCTAGAGTTGTCTTGATTGTGAATTTTTAAATATGTAAACTCTTGAAGAACACGCTGTTCGAAACAACGATCGTCTCGTCTCATTTACCGTGAATGTGTTCTGCTCGTGTGTCCACCACACTTTCATGAAGAAGCTTTAAATTTCTGGCATGATTCTGAACTTGTGAATGGTTGCATGACATTTTTGGAAGCACAGAACTGATCTTGCACCACAGCAGGGATTACACTCATTCGATTGGATTGTGGAGCAGACTAAATGAAGATGAGATGGGCATTTTGTTCCATCTTTCTCATTAAAGTGAATAATTGACATTATTGAGGTTTCAAACTAGCTGTAGACTTCGGTGATAGTGTACTCATGTAAGTCAAGAAGAAACAGCCTTTTAAAGTTCTCCAGTCAAAAGGGTGAAATACATTTTATGCTTCACTTTTATTGCTATGAAGTTCACAAGGTATACAAATAAAATAAGTATGTATGTAGACATACTACAAAATGTGCAGTAATGTGCAATGTAATTAAAAACTACTCACAAAGAGTTTAAATTGCATCTTCAAAATTGAATTACTTGCTGCTGCCCATAGGCAGTAATGAGTGGATACAGTGATTCATGTGAACCATTTAGAATAATTATGTCCTCGTACCACTAGCAAAACCTTTCTACTGGAGTGAGTCCCAAATACTGAATGTATGTTTTTAAATAAAATAAAATTACTCAAACGTGTCATGTTGAGGACATGTACGATGTACAAGGACAGGGCTGAATGTGTTGCACTTCACTTTATTTAAAGGAATATTCAGGTTTTAATACAAGTTAAGGACAGTCGACTTCATTTGTGGCATAATGTTGATATAACACAAAAAAAATACGTTTTCTTAAAAAAACAAAAACTTTGTTGGAGTGAGGCACTTACAATGGAAGTGAAAGGGGCCAAGTCGTATACCTTAAAATACTCACTGTTTCATATGTATAGCCACAAGACGTAAACCGTGTGTTAACTTTTCTGTGTAAAGTTATAGGCAATTTTACAACTTTGTTGCCATGGTGATGTAATGGCGTAAACGCTAAAAAAAAAGACAGTGAAAATGACTATTTAAACAACTTTACATCTCAAATAATATACAAGTTTTAACAGAAGAATTAATGTAAGTGCTTTTATAAAATTATACGCTTCACATTTCTGCCTTTACACCCTCCAACAATGTCCAGTGTAAGTGCCTAACCTTGATTTTTGCTCGTTTTAAAGAAACGGATGCATCTATTTTATTTTTTTATTTTTTTTAAGTAATCAACAATATGCCACAAATGCTGTCAATTAGGCTTAACTTGTATTGAACCCGTAATCTTCCTTTTAAAGGCAGACATACTGTACCTATCAATAATAATTTTAGGAGTATCTTCTCTTAAACTGAAACAATGAGCCATCACAATCTTTTTATTAGAGTAGTACCGTTTATAGCTGTTTGGACTGTTTTCTGCCTCTTTATCTTTCTGTAACATCCTCTATCTCTCTCCTCATTATGGTGCTTTTTCTAACCAGTGCATTTGTTAATGATTTATTCTTGTATGACCGTTACTGCTTTTTAGCCTTATTCTTTAGTATCATACAGTAACTGATGATCTCAATTTTCTCCTTAGCTTTTAATGTTATGGTCATATGGCAACAATGGAGCTCTAGGGGCTGGTCACTCCGAAAGAGTTTTTGTGTCTGTTTGCCTTGTTTTTCTACACGTACCTTAATTGTTTTCTATGTAGACGAACGTCTTTGACCATTGCGCTGTCTTGCTATTTTTTCAGTGCCTTGCACAGGAGATTCATGTTTTTAGACACCGTATTAAGTTCAAAATAACTTTTAAAAACGTGTCGACACCTGTGCTCTTCCATTTATTTGACTGCATCTAATTTTTTTAGCACAAGAACGCGTTTGATCTGAACGGCCCCTTGCTCTGTATTTATTCAGCAATGTGTTGCCTTGAAACAATATCCTTGCTGTTATTAACCTTTTTGGCTTTATGTGCATTAGTTTCAGTGCCTTAGTTTAACACTGTCAAAGGAACGTTTCAATTCTCTACCTGTAGAAGACAAGATCTGATGTTTATATTCTGGCTTGCACATGCATTTCCTGGTGTGCGTGGAAGCTGGCTTGCTGCTAATCTGTGACTACCTTTTTGCTCTGTGATGCTTAGAGCTGGAATGTTAGCTGGGCTTAAAGTGAAAGGTCATTGTTTACCTCTAGTATTCTCAGTAGGTTTTCATTAAGTGGCCTATGAAACTCTCACTTTTAAATGTGTCTCTTACATTCAGCAGTGCCCCCCTTTAGCTATAGATCTGTCTAGAATTGATCCTGTCTGTCAGCTACATGTTGCTGTAAATGTACTTTGCTTATTTACAAATATATGACTATGTACACTACCGTTCAAAGGTTTGGGGTCACTTGCCTGAAATGTTTCTCATGAACTTAAAAACCTTTTGAACTGAAGGCATATGCTTAAATGTTTGAAATTAGTTTTGTAGACAAAAATATAATTGTGCCACCATATTAATTTATTTCATTACAAAACTAAAATAGTATAAAAAAATAAAAAATAAAGTTTTTGAAATGAATGACTTGGGCCGAATAATTAAGAAAAGCAGCCAATGGGTGCCCAACATAGATGGGAACTCCTTCAATACGGTTTCAAAATCATCCCAGGGTGATACCTCAAGAAGTTGGTTGAGAAAATGTCAAGAGTACACGTCTGCAAAATTCTAGGCAAAGGGTGACTACTTTGAAGATGCTAAAATATAACACAGTTTTGATTTATTTTGGATTTTTTTAGTCACATCATAATTCCCACAGTTCCATTTGTTATTCCATAGTTGTGATGATTTTACTATTATTCTAAAATGTGAAGAAAAAAATAAATAAATTAAGAATGAGTAAGTGATCACAAACTTTTGAACGGTAGTGTATGTTGAGACCATTTTTGTGCTGCATTTCTTATGCATGCTCCATGACATCAGTCCAAACTTTTGATAGCAGAAATGCAGAATAAACAAAGTCTGGTCAGCCATGTCCTTCGGCATTGTGTAAATGACTATCAAAAAAGTCTCAAATATTTAGACGTTGCTGAAGGAAGTGTATGTCACTGATTCTACCATTTTGGGACTCTATTTACTGGAAATGAAAACTGATTGACTTGTTTGTGGGTTTGTCTTTCATTTTAACTTTGAAGAATTGCCTTTAAGAGCATTTCAATAGACTTGAAGTGATGTATGTTAAGCATCTGCCCATAAGAAAAAAAATTAAACTAAAAATAAAGGGCTTCAAATTACATTCTCTTCATACGATTAAATGTTTCTTGTGCCATGCATGAACATGAATAGGCAAGGTATGTATGAAACTGTATGGTGTGTAATGAATTGCTGATGGTGCACCTTACAATTGTTTTACCATTTTGTTTTTTAAAGCTTTTCCTATATTGATGAACACTCACATTAACCTATTATTTATTCTGCACTTTGATTCATTCAAGTTAAAATACATTATAAATACTCAAGGGCATCATGTGCCTGTAACATTCCTTATTTCCGCTTAATCATTTTGAAAGTGTATCTGTTCAACAGTTCATACAATTTAAAACAAAACATTTTACCATGTAAATAGACAATAGGGGATCGTACTGGTAATCTGGTTTTCATAAAACTAAAGTCACTACCAAGACACCTATTAAAATTTTCCAGGTTCAGATATGAACCATCAGATGTGCAACCTAACTAGAACATCTTAGTCTCTTTTAAAGACACTACTGTATTTATCATATTTGCCTACTATCAAAGCATAAAGCTTTCTTCTATTCTGCTCAATTTCTGTTTGTTGCAGTCCATCATTTTAATGTTAGAACAGAATTCATTAAGCTTATGCCTCACAATTAACAATCAATGTTGCATGTTTGCTGCAAGTTCTCAGTTGAACAGTAAGTTTATTGGAAACTTATTTGCTGATAAACTCATGGAAAATGCTTAAAATAGGTGAAATGAGGCCTACCTTCTATGTACCAATTCTGTTTCCCCTCTTTCCCATGTAGCAAGACAGTAAAGGATTTAGAAACATTTTAATAAGATACTTGCATTGCTTCTCAGTATTTGTTATAGTGACAGACACAAACATTATGTTGTTGTTTTAAATAATGTATGTCTACAGTACGTCCTGCAACTCCCTCATCTGCTGCTTTGCTGTTACTTTAAGACTGGAGTTGGACTTTCTCTAAGATTGAATTGAGTGAACTGAAGTGGAGTAAGTTGGTTGTACATCAACTGAAATAACACATTACTGCACTAAGTTCAGACTGACTGCCCCTTTAAGCTATGGTCTCTGGCGGGGGGAGGGGGCAGTACTGAGGTGGTATGTCTTAGTCAGCATGAGGCAGTTGGACTATTTTGGGAGGGAGCACACAGTCAGGGGGTGCTAATTTTAGGGAGGTGGTCATAGCATGTTTAAAGATTTACAGTTGTTACAATTAGAGTTACAATTGCTTTTGCAATCAGATATGAGATAATGATTGGTGTTTCTAGAAAGAAGAAGGTATAGGGTAAGTGAGTTCAGTAGCTGAGTATGGGAGAGAGAGGAAGAAGACTAGAAAGAAAATAAAGCAGACCTGTGAACAAGGTGGGGCGTGAATATTTGAATATTAGTACTTTTTCAAATTATTTTTTAGTATATACAGATGTAGCTGAGAGGGAAACAGAATTTGTGAATTAATTTGTTCACATTTATTCTCAGTCTCTCTGTGAGAAGTGAATGCTTTGTTTATAGTCAAATGTTGTATAAATGTGTGTGCACGCACATGTGCTGTGCCAACTGTGCATAACATAATGGAGTTCATTGCTGATTATTATAATGGCATCGCTGCCTGGTTTTGCACATACTTTTCTATCAGATCTCAATAAACAGAATATCTACTAATGTATCTGAACATCTGAAATGTCAGTGTTTACAGCTGGAGTGTGATCTATAAATATGATTGATGACAACTGGTATCAAAGCCTGCTCTTATTCAGTATCTGTTGACATTTGAATGAAGAGAACCCCAGATTACTAATTTTATTTAGAAAGTCTCAATAATTAAGTAAATTACTTCAGATTATATGACTGGAAATCATATTATTCAAAATTATACCAATTAATCTATTCAGGAGCTGAGTGAATAGGCCATGTCCACTGCATGACAACTACACTCACCCTCCCTTTGCCAGTATTTTGTATAAGTGTCAATCAAAGCTGTCAAGATAGTCAGCACAACACTGAGATACTCAAATAATTAAAGTTAAATCTCTGCAGCATCCAGAGGATCTGAGGGTTAAGCAAAGGCATTTAACAGGTTGAGGTGCCAGGCGGGCATTGTTGAAAGGTTTTCCCCTAGAGGAAGCTTTGTGCATCTGCTTTTATATCTCCGGCTATAAATTGCAAGTCTGATCTTGGTGACTGAAAGTGACTGGTCCTGAAAAAGAAATCCTATACAGAAGGAAACAAATGGATATTCTAATAGAAATCAATTAAATGGGTCACACTTTACAATAAGGTTCTATTCATTAACAATAGTTAAGGCATTAGGTATCATGAACTAACAGTGAACAATTTAGTTTTAACAGTATATAATAATCTTTGTTAATATTAGTTAAAAAAAAAATACAAAATTCATTGTTAGTTCATGTTAGTTCATAGTGCGCTGACTATTGTTAACATGTACAACTTTGATTTTATAAATGTACAGGTGCATCTCAATAAATTAGAATGTCGTGGAAAAGTTCATTTATTTCAGTAATTCAACTCAAATTGTGAAACTCGTGTATTAAATAAATTCAATGCACACAGACTGAAGTAGTTTAAGTCTTTGGTTCTTTTAATTGTGATGATTTTGGCTCACATTTAACAAAAACCCACCAATTCACTATCTCAAAAAATTAGAATATGGTGACATGCCAAACAGCTAATCAACTCAAAACACCTGCAAAGGTTTCCTGAGCCTTCAAAATGGTCTCTCAGTTTGGTTCATTAGGCTTCAAAATCATGGGGAAGACTGCTGATCTGACAGTTGTCCAGAAGACAATCATTGACACCCTTCACAAGGAGGGTAAGCCACAAACATTCATTGCCAAAGAAGCTGGCTGTTCACAGAGTGCTGTATCCAAGCATGTTAACAGAAAGTTGAGTGGAAGGAAAAAGTGTGGAAGAAAAAGATGCACAACCAACCGAGAGAACCGCAGCCTTATGATTGTCAAGCAAAATCGATTCAAGAATTTGGGTGAACTTCACAAGGAATGGACTGAGGCTGGGGTCAAGGCATGTCAAGGAATTTGGCTACAGTTGTCGTATTCCTCTTGTTAAGCCACTCCTGAACCACAGACAATGTCAGAGGCGTCTTACCTGGGCTAAGGAGAAGAAGAACTGGACTGTTGCCCAGTGTTCCAAAGTCCTCTTTTCAGATGAGAGCAAGTTTTGTATTTCATTTGGAAACCAAGGTCCTAGAGTCTGGAGGAAGGGTGGAGAAGCTCATAGCCCAAGTTGCTTGAAGTCCAGTGTTAAGTTTCCACAGTCTGTGATGATTTGGGGTGCAATGTCATCTGCTGGTGTTGGTCCATTGTGTTTTTTGAAAACCAAAGTCACTGCACCCGTTTACCAAGAAAGTTTGGAGCACTTCATGCTTCCTTCTGCTGACCAGCTTTTTAAAGATGCTGATTTCATTTTCCAGCAGGATTTGGCACCTGCCCACACTGCCAAAAGCACCAAAAGTTGGTTAAATGACCATGGTGTTGGTGTGCTTGACTGGCCAGCAAACTCACCAGACCTGAACCCCATAGAGAATCTATGGGGTATTGTCAAGAGGAAAATGAGAAACAAGAGACCAAAAAATGCAGATGAGCTGAAGGCCACTGTCAAAGAAACCTGGGCTTCCATACCACCTCAGCAGTGCCACAAACTGATCACCTCCATGCCACGCCGAATTGAGGCAGTAATTAAAGCAAAAGGAGCCCCTACCAAGTATTGAGTCCATATACAGTAAATGAACATACTTTCCAGAAGGCCAACAATTCACTAAAAATGTTTTTTTTATTGGTCTTATGATGTATTCTAATTTTTTGAGATAGTGAATTGGTGGGTTTTTGTTAAATGTGAGCCAAAATCATCACAATTAAAAGAACCAAAGACTTAAACTACTTCAGTCTGTGTGCATTGAATTTATTTAATACACGAGTTTCACAATTTGAGTTGAATTACTGAAATAAATGAACTTTTCCACGACATTCTAATTTATTGAGATGCACCTGTATTAGTATATGTTGAATTCAACATTAATCAAGATTAATAAATGCTGTAAAAATATTGTTCATTGTTAATTCATATTTAGAAATGTTGTTAACTATAATGTTAACAAATAAAACCTTATTGTAAAGTGTTACCATTCAATTTGTTTATGGTTTTCTTTCAGCAAATCTACAAAATTGGAAAAGGCCATGTAGGCAAAGAAAGGTATTTTGGTGATATTTTATTATTCGTCTCCGACCCTACTAGATCTATGCCTTGCCTCCACAGAATTATTAATTCCTTTTCTAAGTTCTCAGGATACAGAGTTAGTTGGTCTAGGTCTGAAGCGCTGATGGCGTGCTGCCCAGTGGCAGCTTTCCAGTGGCCCAAACAGGGCATTAAATATTTGGGTATTTTATTCCCAGCAAATTTTTGTGACCCTTTAATAAAAATGTTTTTGAGTGATGTGGGCAGGTGGGCTTCATTACATTTATCGATGATTGGGAAGGTTCATGTTATTAAAAAGAATTGTATTCCAAAATTTAACTACCTGCTACAGTCTCTCCCTGTAGATGTCCCCCTCTCTTATTTCAAGCAATTTGATAGTATAGCGAAGTCCTTCATTTGGATTGGTAAATGTCCCAGATTACATTTCAGTAAGTTGCATAGGCCGATTGACAAAGGTGGGCTAGGCCTACCCAAGATTTTGTTTTATTATTATGTGTTCGGTCTCAGACATTTGACTCATTGGTCAGTTCCACCTGAGAGAGCCCCTCCCTGGTTTTGTATTGAACAGGAAGTTCTTGCCCCTATTTTGCCCTTGCAAAGCCTTTCTATCAAACTAACCGGAGAAGTTAAGTTACACCCCGCTGTCTCGCATTTGCACTCGGTGTGGACAAAAGTGTCCAGAGTGTTTAATTCAGACATTTATTTAAATGTTGCCTCAAGCATATGGCTGAACCCAAAATTATGTATTAATAAGTCCCCTTTCTGCTGGACAGAGTGGATTGTGAGGGAGGTTGATACACTCGGTGACCTATATGAGAGTGGAGTGTTGAGATCCTTTGAAAATTTGGTTCAAGATTTTGGGATTCCCAGATCTCAGTTCTATAAGTATTTACAGCTGCGCCACCTGCTCTGTACTGTTTTTGGGAGTAGTTTACACCCCCCTAAAGCGGCGGATACTCTGGGAGTGGTGATTACTGCCTTTGGAAAAGGTCATAAGGCATCAGTGCATTACTCCTTGCTAGTTCAGAGTCTGGGGGACGGAGCTTCAACTTCTCTCAAGAGATTATGGGAGAAAGATTTAAATTTGGTATTGGAGGCTGGAGTGTGGGCTAGGATTCTAAAAAATGTCAAGTCTACATCTAGAGATGCAAGGGTGCGCCTTACGTAATTTTTTACATCGATTCTATTGGACTCCCTTTAGATTGTATAGGCTTGGTTTTAAAGACACACCCACCTGCTGGCGATGCCAATCAGAAGATGGGGACACAACCCATGTTTTTTTGTGGTGTGTTAAGATCCGAGAATTTTGGTTGAGGGTTCAGAGTTTTATGTGTGACGTATTGGGAACTCAAATTTCAGAGGGAGGGATATATAATTTGATTCTGTGTGCGTATGTTCTGTTTCTTCAATCCTGTTTTGTGAATCAATAATGTCAATATAATGTTAATATAAAAAAAAGAAAGCTATTTTGGTAGCACTTTACATTACAGTGTCCATGTTACACATTACATGTTACTGTAATTAATTACTAAAGTAATAGCAATACACATGTGCACTTACAAGCAGCTCCATAAAAATTCAATTTGAGAAGTACATTAGTGGGCTTCAAGACAAGCCCATAGCTGAAGATTAGCCGTGTATGTGAAGCTAATCTTGCAACAGCTGAGAAGAGACTGTGGCAGGTGCTTCCTTCAGGATGGCAAGGGTAAAAATAACTTCCTTGAGCATGTTCATGGAGGCACTGGGAAAATTAGAGTATAAGAAAAATGGTGAGGGTAGAAAACACCCAATTCTGTTCAACCACTGGTGACAACCTTCATCAGTAGCCGTAGGCAATGTAAGCAACAATTTGTCTAGTCTGTAGATGTGAACAGTTATGGTGTAGAAAGCACAGGACAGAGGCATAACATGGAGCTACTCCAGGTCTTGTCTATTGCATTGCGGCATGGCTGACAGCTGCAGCTTTGCTACGACACATCATTGTGATTCCAAGAGATGTGTGGGTTCTACAGCCAATTAGAGACAACGCGGTGTTTGGCAATGAATGCACAAACCCAGCGAGCGTGCTGTTCAACAGCCACCATATCTAAAGCTCTTCAGATTATGAACAGTGCCTGAGGGTCTCGTTGACATAACCTCTCTGTTATGGGACCACTTATCTCTCTTGACCCAGAGATAATAACACCTTTCCCGAAGAGAATCACTTCAACAACAAATTAACTCTCTGACAAACTGAAAAAAGACACCTCCATGTTCACAATTTATAAAAATGGGTTTGCACATTTAAAGGTGTAGACTGTATTATGTCTAATTGTGTATTGTTTTTAGAATTACACAATGGGTAAAATGCTTTCTGAACACTTTTGCTCCTCTTCCCTCGTTTTCTCCTCAGGTTCGGGGAGTTAGAAATAGGAACATGGCCCCTTGTAAGACGTCTTGGCCCTCAGATCCCATATATAGCCATATCGACGGTCAAATGTCTGAGGGTAGCGAATCGTCTTGCAGATCCTTAAAAAAAGACGCGACGCGGGGGCAACTGCTAGGGGCTGTTCCTAAAAAAGTATTGGGTGTCTTGCGGAACTTGTCAGGCTCCTGTGAAGGCACATATTTGACAGACTACAGCGAGACGAGCTCGCACTCAGCTCAGCGTTCGGTTCGGCACAGACGCTCTTCGCCTCTCTCAGTCCAGTGTTTGGTGCGACCACCCGTACACTAACGCAGCCATGGATGCCATTAAGAAGAAGATGCAGATGCTCAAGCTCGACAAGGAGAATGCCTTGGACAGAGCAGAGCAGGCTGAGGCCGATAAGAAGGGAGCAGAGGACAGAAGCAAACAGGTCGGATATGACACGGGCACCTGGGCTGGGGATAGTGCACATAGGTGTCTCTTAACATCGTGTTGGTATAAGCTGCTTTATGTAGTCTGCTTTTAATCTTGATATATATACACATTTACTTTTCTTAATGGTTATTTATTTATTTATTTATGATTTAGTGCCCTGAGAATTTTCTTAAAATTTGGAAAGTCTCTCATAGCGGCCAGTTCCTGTGGAGAACTGTTATCTCTCTGTTATTATATTGGCAATATATTTTTTAGACTTGGCTGATTGCTGAATGAAAGATGTTAAATGAAAGACCAATTACTATAATGCAGTTCATGCAGACAACATAAACGCATGTGAGCTCATTTTGACAGCTGTTCATGTCTCTCTCCCTCTTTGTTGACGCACGTGCTCCTCCTGCAGCTCGAGGATGACCTGGTCGCCCTGCAGAAGAAGCTGAAGGCAACTGAGGATGAGTTGGACAAATACTCCGAGGCCCTGAAGGATGCTCAGGAAAAACTTGAGCTGGCTGAGAAGAAAGCTACCGATGTAAGCACGTGCAATTTGCACTTAGGATGTGAAAAATCGCGAGCCCAACCCGCGAACTCCATATTTACAACCGGAGTCCTTTGACATTTAAATGTTTTCAAAGCCTAAACTCAGTATAAATGACTTATTAAAATATTAAATTTGATTAGAAACCATAGAGTAACCAATGGAATATAAAAAGAATTTTTTTTATTTGCAGTAGCACCACGTGGTAAACGAATACCAAGACACAGTCTGCCATATGTACAGTAGTTGTAGGGAGTGTAAGGGTGGGTTAAATTTAGCATTGCGCTTTATAAGGCAAGGTTAGCGTCTAGGGGGTTCGTCTGTGCCCACCTACAAGTGTCTTAAAAGGAGTGCGTGTGGAATTTCACCTCACCTTCACTGGATACTTAAGACCATTACCACTTCTTAAGCAGTCATCCTCTAAGTCTAAATTAAACTGAAACATGTTACAAATAATTTATAAATCATATTTATGAATTGATGTTGTGAATAGCTCTAGAACTATAAATTAATTAGCACCAATTTTTATATAAATATTAAGTTAAAGGAATATTCCGGGTTTAATACAAGTTCAGCTCAGTCAACAGCATTTATGGCATAATATTGATTACCACAAAAAATAATTACGACTCGGTCTTCCTTTTCTGTAATAAAAGCACAATTCGAAGTTATAGTTATAGACGCACTTACAATGGAAGTGAATGGGGCCAATGTTTGGAGGGTTTAAAGGCAGAAATTTGAAGCTTATAGTTTTATAAATCACTTAAGTTAATTCTTATGTTAAAAGTTGTGTTTTATTTGAGCAGTATCATTGTTTAAATCATCATTTTTACAATAATTCTAGTGTTTTAGGGTTTACAGGGTTACATCGTCATGGCAACGAAGTTGTAAAATTAGCTATAACTTTACACAGAAAAGGTTTGTAAGCTAAAACTATGTTAACACGCATATTGTTTACATCTTGTGGCTATACTTCTGAAACATTGAGTATTTTTACGTTTACGGATTGTCCCCATTCACTTCCATTGTAAGTGCCTCAGATTTTTCCTTTATTATTATTATTATTATTATTATTATTATTATTAGTGACAAGTTAAAACATTTTTTGTGGTAATCAATATTATGCCACAAATGCTGTCGATTGATCTTAACTTGTATTGAACCCAGAATATTCTTTGAAAAAGATTTCATGCTCACTTTCATTTTAATAAAGCAAGAAGGCATCTCGCATTAATTATAATCTAAAAATAATATTAAAATAGCATATCAAGTCTAAAAAACAATAACATTGGTCAACCCAGATCGACCACCCCTTAATCTAGCAGTGTAGCTGCCATGTACCACTAGATGGCGCAACAAACTCACACAATCGCACAGAGTGAACAGGTTGCACTGTTAACTGTGCAAATGAGTATTACATCTGTAAGAGCTACAAAGTAAAACGAATAAACGGAGATTAACGAATGCTAAAATGTCAGTTACAAAGCATTGCAGTTTTGCAAAGCCGGTTTATTGTCACCAATAATTGAGATTTACGTTGATGATTTTTTCATATAACAGATTTCCTCGTATTTTGCCAGTATTCATTCTAGTAAACGGCAACTTTTCATGCAAGTTATGTGGTCGTTTTTGTAAAAACAAAGCTCGATAATACCGTGCGTATAAGCAATTGACTTCCGGTGTTTGGTAAAGCATTAACAGCAGCAGTCACAGGCTGGGAATTTGCCTCACCGGAGCGCCGTTACGCCCTGTTTTCGGTTGACAAAATAACCACCCAAACGGACCGTATATTCGTGATGGCTGATATGGCGTATGTTGAGGCCGTGAGAAAGAAAATCAGATCACTGCAAAAGCAAGCAGACGACGATGAAAGCAGAATATTGAGACTGCGGGAGGAACTCGAGACGGAGCGCGCGGCCAGACAATCTGTGAGCTTGCGATAATTATTTAAGAGCATTAGCAGGGCAACTGTAGGATGTTTTAGCATCAAAACGCATCAAGTGGCGGGATGAGTCAAGAAATCGAGAGAAAATTGCGTGTAAATAACGTTTCCAGTGGTTTAGTGGCGCGAGAAAGTTCGCAAACATTAAATGTGAACTGCAGCGCGTAATAGATGGAGAGGGCGCTGATGCTTTTTGACAAGTTTCGTCCCTGACAACAGCGCAACGAAAATGTTTTGTAGTAAAGGGCGTTCACGCCTAACGCGTCCTTGCAAAAAAAACAAAAAACAAAAAACAAAAACAAGAATAGTGAAGAACGCAGTTGTCTCGAGATGCGTTTTCATCAGACACGACGTCTAAAAAACGCGGCGCAAGGGTCAAAGGCGTCCATCTAGAGCATGTGTACGTGGGAAAACAATTGAAAAACTGTGCGAACGCACGCAAAAACGCGTTCGTTAAACGTTAACACTTGAATTGTGTAAATCAACACATCATATATCACATGCTCAAAATTTTTGTCTCACTTTTAGGAGTAAGAAGTAAACGAGTGGGCTGAGTTCTAGAGATTTACCACTTAAGTTCTATTTGAATTAAAACAACAACAACAAAACCCTATGTGGATTACTCTACTAATCTTAATGTATGGTGAATTCAGGTCAATTGGCCAACATTTTGCCATTTATTTGGCAAAAAATGGGCCCAATTCATATGTCTGAGACTTGATGACATTTTTGTTAACTGTGCAGGCTGAGGGCGATGTGGCTTCCCTGAACAGACGTATCCAGCTGGTTGAGGAGGAGTTGGATCGTGCACAGGAGCGTCTGGCCACTGCTCTGCAGAAGCTGGAGGAGGCTGAGAAGGCTGCTGATGAGAGCGAGAGGTGTGCATGGAAAACTCATAGGCGTTCTTACTGTATGGTCTTACCATTGGTTCCACAATATCTAACATGTGTCAGTAGTGTTCTGTCCCACTCAGATGCACAATGTTGAACTAGTTGCTAAAGATTACAAGCAACAAAAATTAATATGTTGTTAGGGAGCGATGCTAACACACAAACACCTCTCTCCCTCCCTTTCTCAGAGGCATGAAGGTCATTGAGAACAGGGCTCTGAAGGATGAGGAGAAGATGGAGCTGCAGGAGATCCAGTTGAAAGAGGCCAAGCACATTGCTGAGGAGGCTGACCGCAAGTATGAGGAGGTCAGTTTTCTCTCTCTTGCCCTTATTCTTAAATTCACCTGCTGTCTGCCCTACACATACACACACACACACGCATATACTCACTATTTCCCTTCCCACGATGGTACACAGGTGGCCCGTAAGCTGGTGATTGTTGAGGGTGAGCTGGAGCGTACAGAGGAGCGTGCTGAGCTGAATGAGGGGTAAGAGCAATCAAATCAATGTCATTTCTTTGTGTGCTATTACATATAATAACTATATGCACTGATGTTGATGACACTCAACTGTGTATAAATGTTTAGGCTGTTAACTGCTCATAAATGTAAAGTTTGTTCCTGCCTTTACTTGACTTTTTTTATTTATATATATATATATATATATATATATATATATATATATATATACATTTTTACACTTTTTAAACACTTTGATCCAGTAACCTGACAGTGCTGTTCATTTTCCATTTTAACGTATGTCTTTCAGTGTTCTCTTTCACTCTCTTCCACTTCAGTAAGTGTTCTGAGCTGGAGGAGGAATTGAAAACTGTGACCAACAACATGAAGTCTCTGGAGGCCCAGGCTGAGAAGGTAAGCTAAAGTTGTGTGTGTGTGTGTGTATGTGTGCAGAGGTGTTTGTGTGTCTGAGTATGAGTATGTTATATTCATAGGTTTGTCTGGTGTTAACAGATAGTCCTTTAATACTCTCTCATGTCTTTCCAATCAACAGTACTCCCAGAAGGAGGACAAGTATGAAGAGGAGATCAAGGTCCTGACTGACAAGCTGAAGGAGGTGAGTTCACTCAGTCACCGTTTGTCTTGTTGTGTGTATTTTCTGTGTCTGTGCATAGATGTGAGAGGGATTAACATCTCTCTGTGTTCCAGGCTGAGACTCGTGCTGAGTTTGCTGAGAGATCAGTTGCCAAGCTTGAGAAGACCATTGATGATCTGGAGGGTATGTCAATTTGTACCTCACTTCATTTAATTTTTATTTTTTGTGTTATTATCTTTTTTTTTCTCTCTCTCTTTCACTGTCCAATCATCCTTTGCACTGCTTTCTCTCCCTTATTTCCTTATTTCTAAATTTTTTCCATTTCTCCCCACCACAAAACCCCTCCACCATATTCCCCCTCCACCGTTCTGGCCTTTAAATGGCTACTGTAGATGAGTTGTATGCCCAGAAACTCAAGTACAAAGCCATCAGCGAAGAGCTGGACCACGCTCTCAACGACATGACCTCCATGTAACTATCACCACCTGTTGCTTGTGTTTATGTGTGAGAATATGCACACATGCTTTTTAGTCACGCATGCACTTGTTCTATAGCATTTCCAGTTTCACTGTCTGCTAACTTACATAATCAAATTTCCAGGTTTGTTGCAATTTACTTTTGAACACAGTATGAAGTGATCACACATAATCATACAAATTAACACAAACTTTTTTATCATTGGCATATTTATTTTTTACCTGTTGCATGCCCTTTGTTGTTTTATATTACCATCTGTAATTTTTTTCAACTCATTTTTTCCTTTTTCCCCTGCACAGTTAAATTTTTTACATCTCATCTCTGGCTCCGGGCACCATCTGAGCGGCATCTCCTTCTGTTCCTCTGTGTTTCATTTTCTCTATCTGTTGCCGCTTTTCTCCATCACACCGTTCTCAGAGGGGATGGAGTGCTCAGCTCTACGGTCCCATCACTTGTACAGAAATTTTTTGCTTTCTGTAAAATAAAACCTCCTCCCATCTCTGTATGCTCCCAACTCCTTTCTCTCTTTAGTATGTCTTAACTCTTTTGATTTAATATGTCCTTAATTTATTGTCGAGAAGCTTGAATAAAATAAAAATAAAAAAAGCTCTCATCACCTCATGTTGCTTCTCTCCTTTTACAGTTCATGTACACTTGATCATGATTTTACAATGTAGGTTCTTTTCACAAAGATCCACAGTTTGAAACACAGTCTGTAGCAGTGATTCCCGACTAGGGGTTTGTGAACCCAACGGGGTACTTGAGCAGGTTTCAGGGGGTAAAAGGGGGAAATGTTTTGCTTTGTTAAACCTATAAAAAAGTGAAAATATATAGAAATATACATTCTTAGATTTAATAAAACATTAGAGCTGTCAAAAGGTAAATAACAATCACAATTAATGTAATGATTTTTTTAAGTGAGCACCTTAACACATTCTATCCTGTGTGTGTATATATATATATATATATATATATATATACGTACACGCACACTACCGGTCAAAAGTTTTGAAACACTTGACAGAAATGTTTCTCATGATCTTAAAAATCTTTTGATCTGAAGGCGTATGCTTAAATGTTTGAAATTAATTTTGTAGACAAAAATATAATTGTGCCACCATATTAATTTATTTCATTATAAAACTACAATTTAATAATAAACAAATTGATGACTTGGACCAAATAATAAAGAAAAGCAGCCAATAAGTGCCCAACATAGATGGGAACTCCTTCAATACTGTTTAAAAATCATCCCAGGGTGATACCTCAAGAAGTTGGTTGAGAAAATGTCAAGAGTACATGTCTGCAAATTCTAGGCAAAGGGTGACTACTTTGAAGATGCTAAAATATAACACAGTTTTGATTTATTTTGGATTTTGTTTAGTCACAACATAATTCCCATAGTTCCATTTATGTTATTCCGTAGTTTTGATGACTTTACTATTATTCTAAATTGTGAAAAAAAAAATTATAATATAGAATGATTAAGTGTTTCAAAACTTTTGACTGGTAGTATATATATATATATATATATATATATATATATATATATATATATATATATATATATATATATATATGTATATATAATATACACACAGTACTGTGCAAAAGTGTTAGGCACATAAGATGTTTCACAAAAACCTTTGTCATAAGATGATTATTTATATCTTCAGCTTTAGTGTGTCAATAAGAAAAATACATTTTAGATTCCCAAACATTACTTTTGCAGATAGAAAAGATTAGAATAGAAGAACAGGGCGCACTGCAAGAGATGGCATTGCCCCCGCAGTGCCCCCCACTGAACATCAAGCCAGTCTGGGATTACATGAGTTGACAGAAGCAATTGAGACAGCCTAAACAGATAGAAGAACCGTGGTGAATTCTCCAAGAAGCTTGGAACATCCTATCTGCCAACAACCAAGACCAGGTGTACCTAGGAGAATTGGTGCTGTTTTAAAGGCAAAGGTGGCCACACCAAATATTGCTTTAGCTTTTTTAGGATTACTGGACTTTGTATGATGTTAACTGATAAATGAAAACTATTTATGGCATTATTTTTGAAGACATCCTCACAATGCAACAAGTGCCTAAAACTTTTGCACAGTACTATATATATATATATATATATATATATATATATATATATATACACACACACACACACACACACACACACACACACACACACACACACACACATATACACCGATCAGCTGCAACATTAAAACCACCTGCCTAATATTGTGTAGGTACCCCTCATGCCGCAAAATCAGCACCAGCTCTCAACAGCATTCTGAAATGATATTCTTGTCACCACAATTGTACAGAGTGGTTATCTGAGTTACCGTAGACTTTGTCAGTTCAGACCAGTCTGGCCATTTTCTGCTGACCTCTCTCATCAACAAGGCATTTCATCCACAGATCTGCCGCTCACTGGATGTTTTTTGTTTTTGGCACCATTCTGAGTAAATTCTAGAGAAAGTTGTGTATCAAAATCCCAGGAGATCAGCAGTTACAGAAATACTCAAACCAGCCCATCTGTCACCAACAATTATCCATGTGATTATCTAATCGGCCAATCGTGTGGCAGCAGTGAAGTGCATAAAATCACGCAGATATGGGTCAGGAGCTTCAGTTAATGTTCACATAAACCATCAGAATGGAGAAAAATGTGATCTCAGAGATTTGGACCATGGCATGATTGTTGGTGCCAGATTTTTTAATCTAATTGTTTATTATGTTTCTAGGAGTGTTGGTTGGCTGTTGTGGTACATACATTAAGACAAAAAGGTTGGGAAATACTGGTCTATTGCATTATAAACATTATGTCTAAAATATGAGAACCCTCACTTAGTTATAGAATAATAATGAATAATCTCAGCACAAACATGTAATAAACCTGTACTAACATTTTCACTTTATCCCTTATCTCTCCTTTCATCTCCTTTCTTCTCTTCTCTTCTTTACTCTACTCTACTCTACTTCATGATCTGCTCACCAACTGGCCAGACCACCTCTATCAACAGCTTCAGAAAAACTGGGTCATTTCACATGAACTCAGTTTAGCACTATACGCGAAAACTGGAAAGGCACACACTTGAGGTCTCACAGCTAAAAATGCATATCAGAGCAAAGATATCCTAGAGCTGGCCGCCCGGCCAAACTCAGCAATCAGGGGAGAAAGTCCTTGATAAGAGAGGTGACCAAGAACCCAATGGTAGTTCTGGTTAAGCTCCAGAGATCATGTGTGGAGATGGGAGAAACTTGCAGAAGGACAACCATCACTGCAACACATCACTGATCTGGGCTTTATGGCAGAGTGGCCAGATGAAGCCTCTCCTCAGTGCAAGACACATAAAAAATCACTTAAAGGACTCTCAGACTGTGAGCAACCAGATTCTCTGGTCTGATGAAACGAAGATTGAACTGTTTGGCCTCAGCTCCAAGCGTCATGTCTGGAGAAAACCAGGCACCGCTCATCACTTGCGCAATACCTTCCCAACGGTGAAGCATGGTGTTGGTTGCATCATGCTGTGGGGGTGTTTTTCAGTGGCAAGGACTGGGGGACTAGTCAGGGTTGAAGAAAAGATGAATACAGCTAAATACAGAGATATCCTTCATTAAAATCTGGTCCAGAGCGCTCAGGACCTCAGACTGGACCAAAGGTTCACCTTCCAACAGGACCCTAAGCCCACAGCTAAGACAACGCAAAAGTGGCTTAGGGACAACTCTGTGAATGTCGTTGAGTGGTCCTGCCAGAGCCTGCCAATCAATCATCTCTGAAGAGACCTGAAAATGGCTGTCCACCAACGGTCTCCAACCTGACAGAGCTTGAGATGATCTGCAGAGAAGAATGGCAGAAAATCCCCAAATCCAGGTGTGCAAAGCTTGTCGCATCATAACCAAAAAGACTTGAGGCTGTAGTCGCTGCCAAAGGTGCTTCAATTAAGTACTGAGTTAAGGGTCTGAATACTTATGTCAATGTGATATTTCAGTTTTTTCAAAAATCTGGTTTTTGCTTTGTCATTATAGGGTATGGAGTGTAGATTGATATGAAAAAAAAATATATATATATATATATATATATTTAAAGCATTTTAACATGAGGCTGCAACATAACAAAATGTGAAAAAAATGAAGGGGTCTGAATACTTTCTGAATGCACTGTATATTATGCTGTCAGAACAGCACCTCTAGAATGACAGTTTTTCTGAATTGCTAAAACACTAAACCCTATTCTCTGAACCAAATGCTCAGTGGCCTAAACCCATTTGTAGAATCAATCACTCTTTTGCCAAAATTTTAAACAAGTTCAGGTAGTTAGACACCATTTGCAAATCTCATCCACACTTTTTGCAAAACTCTAAACATATCATCACTCACTAAAACAGATTTCACACTGTGATGCACGTGTTGCAAAACGGTAAACATGGGCAGCAGAAGTTAAACACAACTACAACACAGTTGTCATTGTTTACACACAACGACTCAAACTTGTTTCTAATGATGTGATCAAATCAACTGTACAAAATATAAGCGTGATGCTGAGGCAGAATTAATCTCTTATTGACTTTGATTTTGCAGTTGCATTTTTGAGTGTACTGTAATGTGCTGTAACGTGCTTTTCATTTAGAGTTTTCTTTGTTCTTTAGGCTTTTCCAGTTAGATTTCTTTATGAATGTTTACAGTATGCAAGTGCTGAATATACAGACATCCAGTACTGTATTACTTGCAGTACTTACAGTATACAATATACAGTATTCACTTTACTAAGTTGTGATTACTTTTTTTTATTTTATTTATTTATTTTTTTTACAATTTACAATATACAATAATAATAATAAAACACTGATTCTTGAGATAAGGGACAAAACATGTCTTACATACAAAAGTGATCATTATTTTTAAAAATCAAGAAATTCATAACAATAAACATACTGGAAAAGTTAAATCTAAAGGAAATATATATGCTCAAATCATTTTTTACTTATATTTTAAAATAATTTCATTAGAATTTTTTTTTATGCATGCTCTATACTTAACCGGTCCTCAGCAAGATGTCACAATGTTAAACTGCTAAACAAAGTGTTTAAAAATGCAACAAATTCATAAATATAAATATTAAATGAAAGGTAGGGATCTGTAAGATAACAAACAATACATTAAGAAAACTTTAAATTATATTTTCCATAAAAAACTGCCTATCAAAGTTGTGTCCTCACTTTGCATCAACTTTTTTTTTTAATCCTGAATAAATCAGAAAATGTCCTGATCAACTTTAACTCCAAGTACCCCTTTCCCACTTAATGCTCATGGTGGATGCAACAGTAGGACACGTGGTCTGGTACGTTTGATATTTTTATATTTTAAACAAACAATGTATAAGTCTCTGCGGTCACAGCTTCAACTTGTCAACTCCGTCATACTCATATAATTTCTGTTAAAATTGTGGGATCAATTTTGACATTTTAGTTTAGTTTATAGAGGCATCTTCAACTGAGGGAAAAAAATATGGTTCCAGTGTACAACACATGGTTAAGATGGAAAAATATTTTGTCAACTCAAAATTTTGTTTTCATTCCAGTATGAAAAAAAAATAATAAAAAAATATAAATAAATTATATATATATACTGAATGCATTTTATCACTTAACTCCTTTACTGAACAATATTATTAGATAAAGACTTTACACTTGTTGGATAAATCAAATTAAAATAGCACGCTTTTTGGTGTGTCTGACGGAGCTGACACAAATGACAGTAAGATGCAAGTTATGAAGTGAATAAATGTAAATTTTCAGAAGAAAAAAAAGCATTTTTATAAAAACCTGTTCCCTTACATCGTTCGTTAGCTGAAACCTTTGTCTACAAATATATCCATTTCAAATTAATTTAGTATTAAAAAAAATAAAAACTCAGATTTTAAACATGTTTTGTCCCTCATCTCAAGAATCAGTGAAAACATTCTGTAACTACATGTCCTGGACGCCGTGTTCTCCATGTAGTATCTAATGAATGCTCTGTAGTGTTTATATATATTGACTGGCTGTGTGTATGATCTGAAAGCATTGTTTGAGCACAGATGAAATGGTTTTGAGACGATTGTTTGATTTTGCCATAAGAGTCAGTTGTTTTGTGAATGTAGTTTGAAGATTTGGTTTTGTGTTTAAAGTTGTGATAACATGGGTGAAGTTTTCAAGGAATGTGTCTTAGCAATTGTGAAAAACTGTAAATGTGCAATTTGTAATATGCATAATAATGCACAACCCTCAGGTACACACATATAAATGTTACATTTTTTTTTTTTTGCAACTGGCCACCCCCGTCAAAATATTTATACATATGAATAAAATAAAAAAGTTATTTAATCTCAAAATGCCTAATCTTTTTCACTTGACCAAAGTAAGCAAAAACATTATTTCGATTTATTAATTTATTAATTTTTAAATAGTTGTTTTTTCCTATGACACTGACTTGAAATATTAAAATAATATGAATAATAGTATCATATTAAACTGTCAGCACTTGAACGTTCACCGTCAGACTTAAAAAAAAAAAAAAAAAAAAAAAAAAAATAAATTACAAAATAATAATAAATAAATAAATAAAAATCAGACTTTTAACGAACTTCCGTTTCCGCCTTCGTCAGTAGGGTCAAATCAGCGGGTCAAATGTGAACAGGAACCCGTGTGAAAATGGAAGGAGAAGCAACTCCTCCAAACATCTTGGCGGCAAGTAAAGCAGGATATGTCCTGAGTAATGTCGCCGAAGTCGTAGAGAGGATTCTGACATTTGTGCCAACTAAAACTCTCTTTCGGATAGCAAGGTAATGATGCTAGCTGATTGTTGATCTGATAGCCTGTTAGCTGTGAGGTCATCTGAAAACGCTATACAGTTCATTACAGGTTAGCGATATTATATAAACTGAATTTATAACTAATAGCCTTTAGGCTTGTAGCTACGGAGGTTTAGATTGTTGAGTGACTATATTAGTTTAATATTGCTTTAATATCCATTTGCTTTGGTTTGCTTTCCCAAACTGTTTCAACTAGAGAACACACTTTCTCTGTTCATCAGGGTAGTGTTGCACCAGCTGTGCGTAAGGTCTCGCTTAAGTTGGGACATAAAGTTCACACTAAGGGCTTAGTAACTACTAGTTAGTTTGTAACTAAGTCAGTGCTTAATTTAGTTGCACCACCTGTTCTTAAGGCAAGACTTAACTAGTAGGTCGTAAGTTCTCCATAAAATAATGCGTAGTCGCATAATATGACGTTTACTTGTATTGATCCAATAAGCAGCCTTCATATTTGTACACAGAAGTGTTAAACAGCCGTGAACTTCAATTTGATCTTGTTACTGTTGATGTTCAAACCTTGTTTGCTCATGTAACTGTCAGCTGTATTAAATTATATCCTCATTAAAATATGATACGTAATAAAAGTAGATTTGATAAATAGTATATTTGCCCAGTGTAAATAACAATATATAGGAACTGTATCTAATTTAAATAAGGGGTGATAAATACTAATACAACAGGCTGGAAAAACAGACATTTATTCATTTTAATATTTTATATATTTCGTATATGTTGAAACTTGACGCCGGGTGACACACCTGAAAACTGCACCGTTAGATCGGTTTCATGCTGAAGAGATGCTTAAAAGTACTTTTTTTTTCTCTCTCTCTCTCTTGTAAATGTAAACGAATGTAAATCTCAACATCATACTGCATATTGAAAGGATTGATGCTTGTCACGCAAAACATGAGCTCATTGATGTCATAAAATATCAGTCTGCTTTTTTATTCCATCAGTTACTCCTGGTCGGAGGCTTCCGTAAATATTTAGTTTATATGTAGGGTTACTTTTAAGTTTAATGGTGCAACCCTCAAATATTTAGTAGTGCGTAAATTGTGACTTAGTGCCCATTTACGCCACAACTAGCCTAAGTTTGAACTTATGCACAGCTGGTGCAACCGGCCCCAGCTGATCAGTTAAAGCTGACAAGCAATCACCTCGTCTATAAAAAGCCACACTATCTAAATGCATCATAATTATTTTTTGAACAATACATTTGGTCATGGTTCATTTATGAAAATCTCAATATCATTGTATCTTTCTTTTGTAGTGTTTGCAGGCTATGGAGGAACTGTGCACGCCGAGTCCTGAGGACCCAGCAGAGACTGACCTGGCTCTCAGCCACTGGCTCATCTATGTATCAGGAGCATGTTTTGTTTAGAACTATGGCAGAAGACTTGGAGGTCAGATGACTTGGCATTTGCTATAACCTTTTTCATAACAAAAACAAAGTTTAAAAACTGCAGATATAATACAATGCAGGCTGTCAAACATATTTTTTGTGTATACCAGCTTGGACTGTACTATTATACTCACAATTTTTTTCCATTCATGGCTTTTATTTAGCTAAATCAGACGGTAAATAGACTCGGGAATAAGCAAGTGTAATATATTTTGGATTTTTTCCTCATCATCTGTTTACACTATCTAACTTGTTTGTTTTCTGTCTGATCATGTACCTGCAGAATATCTACCTGCTACCCCAGATAGCTCTCTTAATGGTAGACGGGGAAAACTTTAGTGGGCCTGTTAGTTTCAGACACAAAAAGGGTAAGGAACTTGCAGTTTGTTACTTGTAACAAAACTGATCAATCTTGATCAGTAGATTGACCTGTTGTCTTCAATCAACCTTGCTGCAGCCAGGAAGTGTGAAGATGAAGTGGAGTCAGACCCTGTTGAGAAGTTGAGATGCTTACTGCCTAGCAGCTGTGAGATATTAGGCCTTGTCGCACCAGGAATTGTGGGTAAGGCGCATCCTCACTCTATTCCTGTGTTCTACCATTGCTTTGTTTAAATGAATATTCCGGGTTCAATACAAGTAAAGCTCAATCGACAGTATTTGTGGCATAATGTTGATAATTGATAACTGAGACTTGTCCTCCATCACCCGGATTGAGGTGAGTAACTGCGCCACCACGAGGACCTACTAAGTAGTGGGAATTGGGCATTCCAAATTGGGGAGAAAAGGGGAGGAATGTTTTTTTTTTTTCAGGTTTGACCAACACAAAATGGGTATTGTTTGAAAGTTTAGAAGCTGTACTTTACAATGCATGTAGCCATTATGACCAAAACTGAACAATTGCTTTGAATTTTGCAGACAAATCAAAAGTGTTTATAATTTATTAAAAACTTTGCACTGTACATATTATTGTAATCGTAAAAACATCAATCTCATCAAATAGCCATGTGTCATATGTTGTTGGAAAGCTCTCAAAGAGTAGAATACAACCAAACAGACTCACAGACAAAAATATAGCATTATAACATTTGTTTCATGTGAACAGTTTATATGCCGCATTTTGCTCATAAACTATATAATTAAAAAAACGGAAAAGTTTTCTTTACACTGATACCAAACACTTGACACTCTTTGTTTTGTTTTACATTTTTTTTATAAAGTTATAAGCCTTTCATTTTGGGTATGCCACTGAAACAGGAAATCGTTTGAAAACACCCTCAGAGCTTAAAGGGTTAAATGCATACCATGACTGATTCCTGTTTTATTTTGTGTACTGCAGTGACCCCCAGTGGTTCGCCTAGCAGCCCCCCGCAGGAGCATGAGGAGGGGGAAGCTGGCTACAGTCTGCTTTTTCCTGCAATGGATGGGGTCAGCATCCGGCCTTTCCACTTCTGCAAAAAGAGCCTCAGTGAAACAACAATGGAGGAAGCAGGTGAGGTGTTTAGATGTATTACTCATAAATTTAGAGAGAAGTTGATTAAATTGAAAATAGGAAAGGGGCAAATGTAACAACTTGGGTACATTGCTATGTTTAAACAGTTGTATTCCTTTATCAGTGGGGCTTTCTTTTCCCTGAGAGTCAGCTGCATTTAGAATAATTGTTTTAGCTATTGAAGTTCTGGTATGGTAAGTCATGTCGAAATACTCTATTTGATTCTCAGGGTTGATTAACAACCCCGATTTAAAGGTGGTGCTGTTGTTCGACTATGAGACCTATAAACCTGGAGGTGGACGCTTTCTTAACACGCTACTGGAACCCCTTTCCCAAAGTAATGTACTTATTGTTGGAGGACAAGTGGAAAGAGTCTTTTCCAGTGACGTTACCTGGTAAGTAAAGAAAGTTCATGGTAAATTGGATTTTAGACTGGAAGTAGGTTCCTTTTTAGTCATTTTGTTTCTAGGGGTTTTATTGTCATCCTATTTCCCTTTCCCTCTATTCTTGTCAGATTCTTTTTTGCAACTGCTCATCATGTGAACACGACTTCAGTTCATACTGACATGTTCTTGCATTAAAAAAGCTAGATGCTGCACAGCAAAATGAACAGAATTCAAGTATCTCAAGAAGTGTTTTTAAAAGCTGAAGTTTTTTACTTAATACTGTGTCTTGACACTGCGTCTTAAATATGCGTCACTCCTGCGCGAGATGAGAACGCAATGATCAGAAACGTCTTTATAGTGCATGTTTGCATGGCAAAATCAGTTGAAAAACAACATGGATGGATGCAAAAATGTGCATGTGCAGTCTTTTGAGGACATTTTCCTCGTATCAATATTTACGTCACATACAGGAAGCTATTTTTTTTTTTTTTTTATCATGTCGCATTTCCTCACATTACCTATTACTGTTTCGAACATTATTACAAATACAATCACCATCAGTGAAGATGATTTATGTTCTCTCGGTATGCTGTTTGCAGCTGTTCTCCAGGTTCTTTTGGGGCAGTTGGACTGACCTTTAGTGGCTCCAGGATCCAGGGTGCCTCAGTACTGGTGGAGCAGGATGTAAGTAGCCCCAAAGCAGCAGAGGCCACAATCCAGCGGCTGAAGGCTGCCAATATCCCAGAGAGAAACACAATTGGCTTCATGTTTGCCTGTGTGGGGCGCGGACACAACAGCTATAATAACCAGCGTAACGTGGAGGCTAATGCCTTCCGGAAGATCTTCTCCAGCGTTCCGCTTTTAGGATTCTTTGGAAATGGAGAGATCGGCTGTGACCGCATTGTCAAAGAGAACTACACATTGAGTGAGACTGATGCTGATGGACTACAGCACTCTTTTACAACAGTCATGAGTCTGGTGCATTTTGGCTAACATGCACTTAAACACGCACAGACAGTAATGCACTGCAAGGGACCAGGCAAACCCTAGTTAACTTGGAGTTTTAGGGTAAACTTTTGCTGCTTACCCGAACAGGTCTGATGGTGATCCAGTCTAATTTCCCCAAGGTTCTTTCCCTTGACTTTTCTTGACTGAGGATGTCAGAGGGACACTTTGCAGTTTTTCAACATCATATTTTCAAGACTGCAATATAATAGCAGCTGCCATAAACTAAAAATGGCTGGTGCGAACACTGGAAGTGTTGTATTTAAGTTTTGGTGATGTCATTAAAATATAATTGAAGAGCTTCAGAGAGCAAACAAACGAGTGTCTGTAAGAGCAATTTCGACATGCCTATTTTGATGTCTGAAAATGCTGTAGTGTCCTCTTACACCTTGTTTGGTAAAAACTTTGGTTACAGAAAGGTTGTGAAGAAAGAATATAATTTAGTTTGAATTGCATGGTGCTAAACCTTGGCATTTAACATCACTTTAACTTCTTAAATGGATTAAGTTTCCATTGACTAAAACCAAAATAGTTGATTTCTTCTGCTTTAGTTTCAACAGGGTACACCTTTATTTTGGTATCATCAATAGAACTTGTGTAGCTAATGAACCATTTTATTAAAGCATTCATCTTCTGTCTACTTGCTAAATAATACATTCTGTTGATCACAGAGATTAGTGAAATTTCAAAGGGTCTACTGGCTGCATTGTGCAGATGAGATATTGGTTTGAGCATTTTAAAGTTTGGTTCAAAAAGTGCAGTGTTGATGCCAAATCTCAAATTTTTGTCAACCTTTGTTCATGTATTGTATTATATGGCCTACTGACATTCAGATGGTTTTCTCTTGCCATTTCTGTGGGTCAAATGGAGAGTTGGCTTTACTACTGTCATGTGTTTTTTGGCAGTGTGTCTACATGTGATGCTCAAAATGGAGTCATCCAGATGTCGGCCAATGATGTCTGCATTAACTGTATGTGATCTGAGCAAAGAACATGTCCATAATAAAATCAATGATGGCATCTGTTAATCAGTCCGGCAGTTAGTTTTACACAATGCATTCCGTCTCGTTTGTCCAGTAGATGGCCCTCTTGTGCAACAACAATTTTTCTTTTCACAGTCAGTGTGCTTGGTTTATTTGGCAATCCCAGTCTAAATGAGCTAGACAAATTCAAGAGACTTGCAGTAATACATGGGACAGTTACTTTAAAGGAATATTGCGGGTTCAATACAAGTTAAGCTCAATCGACAGCGTTTCTGGTATAATATTGATTACCACAAAAATACATTTTGACTTGCCCCTCCTCAAATTTTGAGATGACAGTGAACACATACAATGGAAGTGAATGGGGCCAATTTTTTTTATTTTTAAATTCTTATTAAAAGTATAGCCACAAGACGTAAACAATATGAGTGTTAACATGATTTGTGTTGTAAAATCATTTACTAACCTTTTTTGCGCAAAATTATAGACAATTTTACTACATTGCCATGACGATGTAATGTCAACAAATCCTAAAATGACGATTTAAACAACTTCACAGCTCAGATAATACATGAGTTTTAACAGAAGAATTTATGTAAGTGCTTTTATAATATAAGCTTCACATTTCTGCTTTTAAACCCTCCAAAAATTTGCCCCATTCACTTCCATTGGAAGTGCCTCATTGTAACCTCCATTTTAACTTTTTTTTTAAGAAAAGGAGGGACAAGTCAAAACTAATTGTGATAATCAACTTTATGCCACAAATGCTGTTAAATGAGCTTAACTTTTATTCAATCTGGAATATTCCTTTAAAATCATAATTCGTGATATGTTGAATCTGTGTAAGTTGTCACTGAGCTTTAATTTATTTTGTGTGTGGGGGGGGGGGGATTGTAACATGACATGTGAAAGACATCACAACAGACACAGGCCAGGTCAGTGGTAGCAGGCAAGTTATTGTCCTGTTTCTGTTGTGTGGTAGCCTGGAGCAGGTCCTAATCGGGCCAGTGGTCAGATAGTGGATTGCCCCAGGACTAATGCACAACAAAATTCCTTTAGGGTTGCACCAGTCCCGTGACTACACTACTACAGCAGGTAAAGCCTTTTACAGGTAAAGAGTGGGTTCTTTTAAAGTCCCTTCACCACAAAAAGAGCGAAAACATCTGTTTACCTCCTATACACTTTTCTGTTCACAAGCCACACTCTCTGCTACTCAACAAGGACCCTATGGAATTGTGGTGAATCTGGCTTTCAAGAACAAATGCGGCATTTTGGAGGAACATGGCATTTCGATGTGCACTTAGAGCACGGATCTGTAAGGTGCAGGTGTTTTTTAAACCTGTACATTGTCGCCTTAGGGCTCTTCGAGTAAAGACATTCAGCCTCACTTTAAGGCTCTTTCCCTGTTGAGAGCAGGCTAGAAACAAGACAGACCTGAGCTTTGGGACCATTGTCATAAAGAGCAATGTTTTGTAGGTCACACATGGGGTGGGACACTTTGCTCATAGACTAAATGTTTTTGTCATAGACTAAAAAAAAAAATTAAATATTGTATTTTAGGGAAATTAAATATATTTAATTTCCTCAGTCTGCAATACATGGATAAATATTACAAAGCCTTTTACAAGAACCTCATTAATGACATGCTTTCAGTATAAAATTGTTTGGTTTTGTATTGAGGGTTTGATAAAACTAATATTAATGCAATGTACAAATGAAGTTTAATGTCTTAAGAGCTTTATTGTTATTGTCCAAGACAACAAAGTTACAATTGCTACTCTGTATCAGTGCCACAATAAAATATAACAAACTTAAAACATCATTATATACAAATGTTATATAAATAGAAATATAAAACATGCAAAATGTAAGTAATAAATATACACTTTCAGCCAAAAGTTTGGAATAATGTACAGATTTTGCTCTTATGAAAATAAATTGGTACTTTTATTCACCAAAGTGTCATTCAACTGATCACAATGTATAGTCAGGACATTAATAACATGAAAAATGACTATTACAATGTGAAAAAAATGTTCAGAACTTCTTAAACTACTTCAGAGTTCTCATAATAAAATCCTCCATGTGCAGCAATGACAGCTTTGCAGATCCTTGGCATTCTAGCTGTAAGTTTGTCCAGATACTCAGGTGACATTTCACCCCACGCTTCCTGTAGCACTTGCCATAGATGTGGCTGTCTTGTCGGGCACTTCTCACGCACCTTAAAGTCTAGCCGATCCCACAAAAGCTCAATGGGGTTAAAATCCATAACACTCTTTTCCAATTATCTGTTGTCCAGTATGTTTCTTTGCCCACTCTAACCTTTTCTTTTTGTTTTTCTGTGTCAAAAGTGGCTTTTTCTTTGCAATTCTTCCCATAAGGACTGCAGCCCTGAGTCTTCTCTTTACTATACTTTGTGATCAGTTGAATGCCATTTTGGTGAATTTAAGTACTAATTTCCTTCCAAAACAGCTAAATCTGTACATTATTCCAAACTTTTTGCTGCCAGTGTACGTCTTTTAAAATATTGTCAATCACACACCAAAACATTTTTATTCCACTCAAGAAAAATGTGCAAGATAATAAATGTAAATACTTTTTTTTTTCTTTTTTTATATATATACATTTGTATGATTTCTTGATAAAGTAGTAGCCATCAGTGTTTGCCACTAATGTTAGGATCATTTGTACATTTTGCTCTGTAGTAGCACATCCACCTTAATGGTTTGAAGAAAAAGAAATCAGCTCTATTATCACACAAGGATCTGTCACAACATACTGTAAGCACAACACTCCACTTACTCTGGATATTCTTTAATGAGCATCACGCTAATTAGCTATTACTAATTCAAAACAATTTTGTTGTGAATTAAATGTATTCAAATATTCACACAAGGTTGTTCATTTAAAGCAAGTCAGCCATACAAAGACAAGCTAAAAGCATGCCACACTAATTTGACAGACTGTTGCTAATTGTGCAAAGAGCCGGTAAATTAGAACTGATACTATATTTATTCCCAAGACAAATTATATAGGCCTATTGAGAAAAGCCAGTTATAATTTTTTATGATTACATATCTACATAATAATATAACTGTAACTGTGTTCTCATTAAGATTAAAGCAAAGAAGTTGGAGCGGTGGCCTTGTGGTCAAAGTTTATCAAAGAAAAACTGTTAAAAACATAATTTTAAAAACAAATGTGTATACAAATGTGATAAAGAATATGATGATGATGTAAGCTTTTTTATACAGCCTCCATAAATAAAAAAACAAACCACTCAATGATAAGTCATGACACTCTCCATTTGAACATCAAAAGAGTTGAAAAAGAGCCATCAAATCTACATGCAAGGAACCCCACACAACTGCACACTGAATTCACTTCAAGCTGATGAATCCGAGGCCCCAATAATTCAGCAGAGCTACATTACCATTGGGTGGAATAATGGACAGTTGTGAATTCACAGGGGAGAGAGTCTACATGTTTCATCTGACTAACTCTGTCTCTGGGTCATTCAAGTGTTTGTGGTTACTGGCCAAACTTTTCTTAGCAGGCCCAGTGCTTCTGGACACCACAAAGTGCAAATTACTGTAACCACCTCTACTCTAAAACCACACCAGTATTCACACATTGCAAACATGGCTTTAATAAAACCACAGGCATTTATTGTCACAACTGTTTCAAGACTCAAGTTTCTCTTGAAAAGGGAAAGTTATTAGTAGCCATTTGGAACTACAAAAACACTGTGTACAATTATAAAAATCAGTTATCTGCATTGTATTTGTCATTTCCATCTGTCTGAATGCCCTTTTTATGCAGTGAAGGAAACTTGAATTCAGCAACAGTAATGCCAATGCCTCTGTCAGTGCTTATTTTACTGCTGGATTATTTAAAGTTTTATAACAATTGAAATTAAATACAATTATTGATAACAGAGAGTAGGTAGATACAACTTGTAACTACAGTATATGAAAACCTTTACACAATTGTAACCCTAAAATGTGATTTCAGGTAAATTGGTTTCCAAAAAATAAAATAATAATAATAATAAAAAGTTTAATATAATATAGTTATATCAAATTAATTCTTTATACATTTTTTTTTTTTTTTCTCCCCAATTTGGAATGCCCAATTCTAGGTCCTTGTGGTGGAGTAGTGACTTGCCTCAATCCGGGTGGCGGAGGACAAATCTCAGTTGCCTCTGAGACCGTCAATCTGTGCATCTTATCGCGTGGCTTGTTGAGTGCGTTACCGCGGAGACCTAGTGCGTGTGGAGGCTTCACGCTATTCTCTGCGGCATCCACGCACAACTCACCACGCGCCCCACCGAGAGCGAACCACATTATAGTGACCACGAGGAGGTTACCCCATGTGACTCTACCCTCCCTAGCAACCAGGCCAATTTGGTTGCTTAGGAGACCTGACTGGAGTCACTCAGCACACCCTGGGATTCGAACTTGCGAACTCCAGGGGTGGTAGTCAGCGTCAATACTCGCTGAGCTACCCAGGCCCCCCATTCTTTATACATTTTTGTATTATATTAGGTCGCTTCTATGTTTGATGAAGTGCTTAAGTGAAGAAAACTGGCCCAGAAACTACCTCTGAGGTACTTTTGGCACTGATGGAGAAAGACAGTAAGTTGGGGTAACAATGAAAGGGATGAGGTTGGATAAGTGACATTACAATCAGAAGCAGTTAAGTGCTCCTGCTCTGACCATTAGGCACAGAGCTGAATAATTCAGACCTTTCATAACCAGCACACTTGAACTGTGACTTTAATCACATTAACATGGCAAGAACGCTTTCAAAAGTCTTTTACATTAGGCCTATCTTTGTCTCTTTGGCATTTATTTATTTATTTTTTAAAAGAAAATAAAGATCAGATTCTATATTAAACGGTTTATTTTACAAAGATAATATTCAGGGTGTAACTGCAAGTAGCCTATAATTTACTCCAAAACTGGAGGGATTAGGCTTTGTTCATTTGAAATACAATTTTCTCAAGGATGATCCTCATATTGAATCTGTCAGTAGTGACCAGATCATACATGGAAAAAGACAACAAGTTTAAATGCAGTCATGAATTATCATTTTATGAATTACATGAGTGATTCCCATAAACTTAGCAAATATATCTATCTGTATTATACTGTACTATAAAACCACACTTGTCAAAGTTCTTAAAATAACCCAAATGAAAACCACATATATGACAAATATGATCTGATGTTTGAAAAGACTAAAGGCTTTATTTGTGTGAGTGCGCAAAGCGCAGCGCTATGACAGTGCGCAATGTCTTATACAATTTTCGTGACAACGCTAATTGTAAGTGCAATTTTTGTGCCAGCGCAAAGCGCAAGTGGACATGGTTGGGAGTGTTTGCGCTATCTGTGGGTGTAGGCACGCAAAATGGGTGTATTGTATGTAAATGAAGTGGTGCAAAGTGCAATTTGCCATTTTCCTAAAAAATAGCAGTTCCTGCATTTGCAGTTTGGATTCACATCCAAACTCTGAAAATGTAGTGGAACATCAAATTATGTCCATGTAGATCACTGTTGTAGCCGTTTCATGAAAAAAATATTTATGAGATTTGTTTTAATCTATCTATAGGTCATTGATTATTTTTCAATTACTATTATGTTTATATTTACAACTGTATTTATGAAGTAATTTAAATTGGTATTTTCCCACCTGTTGTCGTAGAGTGATTTTTAAGTCACGCAAAAGGGGCCGGTAGAAGAAGTTAGAGAAAGTTAAATGTTTGGATTCGGTATGATTGTTTTCGACTACTTCGTTATTTTTATTGTATTTTCATTCAGTTTGAAGTGTAATTTGAATTGAGAAATATTTTTGGTTTAATTTTTTTTGGCTTCAATAAAAGAATTACATTTTTTTAAATCAAAATCGACCCATAAAAGTGAAGTACGTTCCAATATAATCACTGTCAATAGGCTACTAGCCATAATTTGTGTGTCAGTAGATGAAAATTATTAATAATACTTACATTCTCTATAATTTAATGTAGTGTAAATCCAAATCCTGAAGAGAACCACATTTCCCATGCGTATCAAAGAAGCGTGTCACTTTCACAGAAGCCTGACATTCAACAAGGAAGCAGTTAATGGACAAAAGAATGTAAGTCAAAATTTCTATTCTTCTAATTCATTGCATACAGTTCATTTACACTACAAACTGAATGTACTGTCTTTGTGTATATCACTGGTGTGTGTCATGGAATGGACTAAATAATAGGATGCTGACGTGGCAGAGAAAACCTCAGAATGATATTGCACTTGACCCAGCTCATTAGCACTTTGCGCGAGCAATTTCGCCAAACCCACTTGCGCCTAGACTTACAGTAGCTGTGCTCAGGGCTAGCGCTCTTAAAATAGAGCCCTAAATAATAAAAGTTGTCAGTTAATTTGCTACATTTTGTATAGTATTGAAAATCTGAATTCATAGCAAAATCAATACAAAAGTTACCTGGACGAGAATATTAATGCACAGCACAGAGAGCACAAAGTAGTCAAATGGCCACCACATCCAATCAAATCCCAACCAGTCTTTCAAAGAGATCTGAGCCAGAAGAAAAATGCAAATAAATTATACATCATATTTTAAAAACCTTCTCAGGTTTCCTTTTTAAAACATTCTTCTTAAGTGCATCACATCCCAGCGAAGTGAAATTGCTCGGTAGAAGACATCTACTCCAGAGACTGTTACCATGGCTACAGAGGAGTTTTTACATTTTGCATTTACATTAAAGATTTCCGCTGGGTGGAGCAGGATTTTATCCTCCACTTTCTGTTCAAGAAGTGGGTCAGTCAAACAGAGCAGAGCTGGTAGACTAGGAAAGTTGGTTTCAGTGTGAGGAACATATGAAGAAGGTTGAATTCAGCCACACAGGGCTATGGAAGCAGATGAATAGCTGAAACAGTGTAGGACATTGTGGGGATAACTAGTGAGTTTTTATGTTTGGTGAAGTTTAATGACATCTTTAGGAATCTATATACTGTCCACAATATTATTTAATAATATTATGCACTGTCAGAAACATAATTTGAAAACTGGCTACACTGCTAATAATTTTTTATTAGTATAGGGAAGACAGGGGCTTTATCTCAATAAGGGTTTGTGTTCTCTAACAATGAAACATTTAGTTAAAAATTAAATTACATTTGAATTAATTTGTGAACTCTGTGCTCCAAAATAGGATTTCAATATCAAATTCTTGCTGGAAGTGGACACAATAAAAAAACTAGCTTATATTCAGGCAGGGGGATATTAGCATATAGGTAGATTTTAAACAAACAGTTGAACTGTGTTCTTAAGACAAGGGTGTTTTTCATAAAGGAAATTTGGGGCAAGTTGTCACACAATTTTTAAATGCCATAAATTAATACAGTTTATATCTACTCTGTACATTTGTGCTGTTTTTATTTTTGTTTTAATGTTTAAATGTCACTGAAAAGCCAATAATAGACTCTTAAACTGGCAAGTTCCACTGTGACAACTTACCCCCAAAAGTGTAACAAAATGCCACTCGTGTTCAATGAACTGTACTTGTTTTCCTGGGCATTAACAGTGAAAATGTTCATATCTTTTTAGTAGCCAAGACTTTAAGGTATGTGATATAGAAATGCACTTGAAATTAAATTGAACAGAAATGGACTTCCAAAATTAACCTATAGAGAAATATTCACTACATTCACTTTTGCTAATTATTCATTTCATTATGAAATGATAAATTCTGATGATAAAGCTATTTAAATCATATTTTAATCGTATTAACATTAGATTTTAACATCATTAACTTTCATTCCAGACAGATTCTGCATGGCTCCTATACAGTATGCCTGTTCCACTATGGAACTGGTGCAGACAAACAGACAGTGGAAAAAGTACCACTTCTCCTACTTAGCTGCAGATAAGAGTATCTTGAAGCCAAATTTGTGCAGCTGGGGTTCATCTGTTTTTCTGAAAACTATTCTGTTAAGCAGCTAAATGCTAATCATAAAAGTATTCAGTTATTAATTTTCTTTTATGGAGTGTTACATTTTAAGTACCCCAGTAATAAACTTCTGAAGAGAATGCATACAAACTGTGTCACAAGTATAAAGTGACACACACATGAAAAAAGTTTGAACTTGACTGATCATGCCTTCATGGATTCTTAGAGAGCTCCAACCCAACCAAATCTGTGGCTGTAGATACTGCCCCCACCCATACACAGGGCACATGGATCAGAGCCCAGCAGCACTTCCCTGTGGCCTCTCCTGGGAGGCGCCCATCAGCTGCGCTCAGCTAAATGCACTCACATATGAATATTTCAGTGCCATTTAATGCTCCTGCTGCAGCCCCTGAGGAGCCCAGCATCAATTTGTGAACATGCCGTTAAAAGCCAAGACGTATAATCCAGAGTGAGAGCTGCTCTCCTCCCCACCAGGCCTTTAGTCCCTAGCTACTGGCGAACAGCTTTGGCAACTTTCTTCTGCACAAACTCTGCTGACTTCCCCCACCCTGGTTTAAAAATATATGTATATCTGAGTGAAGAAGAGGACAAATGGCCTGGCAGTTTGCCCCTGGTTGGTCAGTTTTCCCAGAGAGGTTGTTGCTGTGCAGTCTACTGGATGTAAGGCAGTGAAGAGGGCAGTGATCATCTGTTCATCTTCTGGCCCCATGGTGCTGCTAAAACACTTGCATGTAACAGAAGAGAGAGGATAAAATAGCCATGCTCACACCGCCTGTCTGCCCACTAGTCCCATGGGTACCTGAAGCAGAAATGGCCACATAGAGATATACACACACCACTCACCCAGGTGTGAAAACATGAGCACTCTGCACACTTGCTACACACAGCACATCATTAAACAACTGGAATCCTAACCAAGCCTAATACAAACCTAACTATAGCTATAAACACAAAAACATTATCACTGCTTGCATTACATACAAGAATTGACCACTAATTAACCCGAGCCCCTGCGCAGCCTTAAAGGGACACTATCTTAGTTAATTGCTGCTGTATATCAAAAGGTTTTGACTCAGTTGTACATACTTGGCTGTATGAGTAGCTTGTAGCTTTGGAAGCCACATTTTCAAAGTACCTTCCACAACACTGCAATGAACCATGCAGGCTCCTAATGAACAGAATATTTACTAAAAATCTGTCAGACCACTCTAGAGGTTAAATTTACATTTAATCATTTAATAGACAATTTTATCCAAAGTAACTTACAAATGAGGAACAGCACAAGAAATGTATTATACAAGAGACAACAAAAAGTGCAGTATTGCAACGCCAACTTTTAAGAGCTAGAACAGTACTAATGCAAGAGAAAAAGAATGCAGAAAAGTAGAGAATAAGAATAATTTTTCAGGAGGTGCCTTTGTTTATGTTTGTTAGATTAAGTGCTCACAAAAGGTGTGTCTTCAGCTGTTTCTTGAAGGTTGAAGGTTTCTCAGCAGATCATGTGGTGATTAGAAGCTTGTTCCACCACAGAGATACAGAGAAAGTGAATATTCTGGAAAGTTATTTGTTCCTCATTGCAATGGAACTACCAGGTGCCACTCACTCTCTGATTGCAGAGGACAGGAGGGAACATAGTCAAGCAGTAGCAGTGTGATGCAGGCATCTACAAGTAGCTAGTGAAGTGACACCAAGAAAGGTGCGGAAAGGGCCCTTTTTGTCGACTGAAAAACAGACACACTGCCGCTTTCCAGAATTTAATCATGCTAAGGCCGGCCAATGGAGCACTGGAGTAGTCATTTCAAGATTGGACAAGAGCTTGGACCAAAAGCTGTGCAGCGTATTCAGGCAGAAGGGTCTGATTATCCTGAGGTTAAAATTAACCCTCAGATCTGAAACTACTCATTTCAAAAGTCAATGCATACTGCAATTACAATATGGCAAAAGTAATGGTATAAAGTGAGCCATACATTTTCACAATAATAATAATATCACATAATAGCCACTTTCATGCATGAAACTGTTAAATTGCAATAAAAATGCCAGATTGCCTACAGAATTCTTGAAATGTATCACATCTGCTATTCACACATCACACTCATTTGCTGACATCACAGAAATGTCAAGCTGTTCAGCTGATCACCTGGTTTTTGGACCTGGTATAATTTGTTTATCATAAGCAACTTAATCACTTTTTCTGTAAGATGTCGACAAAACCCTTCATCCTCTATGATAAAGAGAAGTGCTTTAGTTTAGTTTCATCCAATTTTATGACAATTTTTACTTCCAGGTCACAGGCGTTAATTTTAAACTTCTCATTCCGGGAAATTGCCAGAGCTGATTTACCACTCTTTCCCAATGAATCATGTTGAAGCATGGCCTCTACACTCTACACTGGTCTTCAGCTGTTGTAGCCATCCATCTCAATGTTCGCCGTGTTGTGCATTCTGAGATGCTATTCTGCTCACTACAATTGTACAGAGTGGTTATCTGAGTTACTGTAGCCTTTCTGTCAGCTTGAACCAGTCTGGCCATTCTCTGTTGATTTCTCTCATCAACAAGGCATTTCTGTCTGCAGAACTGCCACTCACTGGATGTTTTTTGTTTTTGGCAACATTCTGAGTAAACTCTAAACTGTTGTGCATGAAAATCCCAGAAGATCAGCAGTTACAGAAATACTCAATCAAGCCCATCTGGCACCAACAATCATGCCACGGTCGAAATCACTGAGATCACATTTTTCCTCATTCTGATGGTTGATGTGAACATTAACTGAAGCTCCTGACCCGTATCTGCATGATTTTATGCATTGCACTGCTGCCACACGATTGGCTGATTAAATAATCACAAGAATAAGTAGGTGTGCAGGTGTTCCTAATAAAGTGCTCAGTGAGTGTATATGCAAACAAGGCGTTAATTGTCTGGAAAGGGCTGTATGTGTTAAAAAGACTTATATTTTAAAGAACTCACCTCAATGTCACCATTCTGAAACAAAGCCTTCTAAGGGAAACAAAATGTGTTTAAAAACACAACTGTGAAAATGACACAGCCCTCAGTGATCAGGAAGTTAAAGAAATCCACAATGAAGTCAGAATGACAGAATATTAAGCTTTAGTGTAACATGATGAATTACTGAAATGTTTTTGCTTTTCTTTTTTGCACTGGAAAACAAAACCAAAAATCCTCTTATTGCCAATCCAACTTCTTTTAATAAAATGCCAAAGTATTCAAAGAGTCAAAAAGAGTCAAATGGTAATTACATGAAAATAGTTTGTGATTCTGTACAGATTCAACACTTACATATGAAACGATCTTGGGAATTACCCCTGGATGATGTGCTGAAAAGAACTGGACAAATTCAAAGGAAGCTCTAGGCAGGAACGAAAGCACACTGTCTCATGGCAGTACACAGAGGATCTGTTACTTTCATTAGTGTGACAGACATATTTGTAACAGTTCCTAATGAATGTGCAAGTGCTGCTCTGTGCTAGCAGGGACAGAGATACAAGCGCAGCATTTGTAAAATAAAAGGCCAGACTGACAGCAACACTGTTATGATAATAATGGCATTCCTTCCTCCACCAACATTGCAGAAATGCCCAGAGGCGGCAATCAAAAATTAATACTAATTATTATGTGGATGCTACATTAAATCAGACGTATGCTGAATTATATATAAGCAACATGATTCTACTTTTAGAGAAGCGTGCATGAGGACCTGATTTTTTTTCCACCATTCTTATCTTGAGTTGCTGCCAAAATCTTCCACGATCACTTCGGACCGTTCGTCTCTTCCCCCACCTCTCATTTGTATAAAGGAGAACAGTTTTTCCAGTTTGATAATAAAATGAAAAAATGAACAGGAATGAGGGACCTTTAAATAATGAATAATAATAATTGCTATATATGTTCTCAGTGTCATTTATTTATTTCCATTTTAAAATGTGTGTGCTGGATCCTGACTGTGATTTTGGGCTTTTGGCACATGTAGCTGTTCTGGGGCTGGCTGGACACACAGCACTTTAAGTCTCATTTCTGATGAGAGTGGTAAATAATTTAGGCCTTAAAGCTGCCATTAGCTACACTTAAACTCTGCTAATGCAGACCCCTGACAGCTGGCCTGTCCCCATTGGATGGGACCATGGATCAAATGGTTCCGAAATAATGAAATAATGAAAGCACCATTTAGAGTGGGCTATGGTGTAGCAAGTAATCTGTGAACAGGCATGTGTTGTTTTTGGTATCTGCATGTTTGTTTGTTATGCTGTGGTATTCCCATTGCACAGGAGGTTACATGAGTAATGATTTGAAATGCTCATAATGTTTACATACTGTAGATGCATGCACAAATAAACACACACAAGCATGTTCAATGCAGTTTAAGAATTTAGGAGAGAGAAACAGGATATTTTGATTCAATTTTGTAAAAATGTGTCTTAGCTCTAGATAATATAACTTCATTTCTTACCCTGTGCACTTGCATAAAACAAAAAGAAAGATGAAAAATGGTGCAAGAAAAGAACTTCACCAGGCTTGCCATTTTGATTGACCTGCATGTCACTGGGAACAAAACCAGCATCATAATCCATAAGATTCTCGGCCACAGTGAAAACAGTACCAGTAGCACCTTATACTACAATTGTTCTATTTGTGAGCAGTCATACAGATGTTGAAAGTTCTCTCCTCTCTCTCTCTCTCTATAAAAAACAAAACAAAAACAAAGATGATAAGAACAATAAGTTATAGAGAGGACAGTGGAATCTCTTATGATCGGTTCTGAATGGTCACTCTCAGTCAGATGCTGCTATATTCATATCTATATCCTTAGAGAGAGTTTTTAGCAAGTTGGAAATTGTAGCAAGGATTATATATCAGAAGCTATATGTTTTTAAGGTACAAGTCCAATACAATAAATTCTTTATCTAGCAGTAGATATCTATGTTGTTTTTAAACACCTAGCTCAAAACAAAAAGTGTCTAAACATTTTTGGACATCTGGGTTTAACAAGGGAACAGAATCTCACACCGGCATACAGTACATTAAGGCCAAGTTCAGCAATTATTGAGGTATATTTTTACTAAAAGGACAAATGTGTTCTTAAGGTTAGGTTATTTTTCATAAATGTCAGGTTTGGGTGTTTATAGGTTGTTTTATACAATTTATTAATTATCATTTGTGATTGTCAGAACAATTGTTTAATAATTTGTATGTTAAATAACCCCATCCAGAGAAATATTTTTGAATTAAAAAGTGTACATCACATCAGTGGTTAGGGGTTTTGCACAATCACACCTAATGATTTTTATACTGTACGAACTATAGATTCTATCCCCTAACCCTACCCCTAAACCTAACCCTCACAAAAAACTTTCTGCATTTTTACATTATCAAAAAACATCCTTTAGTATGTTTTTTTTAAGTGATTTGAATTATGGGGACATTAGAAATGTCATAAACCACATTTATAGCACAATACCCTTGTAATTACCAGTTTGTAACCTAAAAAAAAGTCCTCGTAAACCACCCAAACCAAAAAACAAAATAAATAAATAAAAACATTTAAAAAATAAAATAAGGTCATTGTGCACGACATTTCGTCTGAATATTAAATATAGGCTCATTAAACGTATTAAATATCGAAATTTAATTGAAAAACAATGGCTTTGGTATAAGACAATATTAAAGCTCATCTTCAAAGATATTAATTAAAGTGGTTCAAATTAAATGCATTTAAATAATTGTGACTGTATCCGTTTTGGATCATTACGGGGCTCAATGCTGCGCCTCTTTTGGTTGGAATACAGGATTACAGTGACGGACATCATTGCTCTGTTGAAATTCTCTATATCTTTGGTTTTGTTTATTTCGTATTACTCAGACTACTAATTTAATGTCTTTAATTGGCGTGACATGGCGTAGCTAATTGTCAAGATCATAACGCCCAATATAACTATATTTTACACTTATTCCCCACATTAAAAAATATATTGAAATAAATAAACTGATAAACATTGTATATAATCATAATTTTGATTGAAGTGGACCCTGACAACTTTCAGCCTTAATACAAATTACAAAGACAAATCAGAGTCCCCACGAATGCAGGGATGGAGTGGAGAGAAATAATAAGGATGAAGTGAAAGGAAATATATTAAATAGATCAAGATTAAGAACCTAAAATTTGAAACAGATGGGAACTGCTTAAAGAAGTCATTATATAATATTAAATGATGACGATTCTTTCTGTTTGACAGAAATGTAATAAGCAATGATCCAAAACGCAAAATATGTTATGAATGAAACAGGTCTCTTATGATCTGTCCGGTGACAGACGAGTTTGTCTCGTCTGCTAAAATTCAGAGTAACCTTTGTGTGAAAATGCAGTAACAAAATCCACATCAAAATAATTCATGCCATTTTTCTCAGTTTCAGTGTTAGTTAATGAGTATGGCCTTAAGGGTATAAGGGTATTGATATTTTACCAGTGAAACCATATGTGTAAAGTCAGTTAAGGAATACAGGAATTTGGATGGAAGGATGAAAAGTAATGTCATGTAAGCACCAAAGGTTATTTTCATGGCAAACAGAGTAGATTAAAGCGCAATGACAAACAATAAACAACAAACTTTCTCAGCACTGTAAAAATGTGTATATGAAAGAGATGTAAGACACGAGGAGACAGACAGCATCTCTTATCGACACCGAATTAACAACAGAGGAAACAGAAGCACACGTCCCGCAAAACACAACGGGACCCGCAACAGAGTGCGGCGCAGGATGATGTGTGCGCGGGAGCGGGAGAAAGAAATGACTCGCGGGACTCCCGCAAAATATAAATATCTAAATAACAAAATAGATGTTCTCTCCTGATGTTGTGCTTCATGCGGTGGACAGTGATGTGGATGTTAACGCTTTATTAAAGAAATGTACAAACAAAACCTTGAAAACAACCAAAGGTCAATCAGATATTTGGCAATGTTAGAGTGACAACAAAACGTGTTTTTTTCTCTCTCTTTCCAGTTTTTTTTTTTTCGGGTGAGAATTGTAAAAAAAAAAAAAGTAAAAGAAGAATAAGAAAAAAGCTTGATACCGGAGCAGGACAGAATCTTAGGGGACCGGGACTGAAACATTTGCGCAGACCACTACCTGCGGGTGAGAGCAGGACAAAATATTACTTTTTTTTTTTTTGGCGGGAGTGGGACATAATCTCGCGGGAGCTGGTCTGAAAATCCATCCCCGCGCAGACCTCTACTTTATAATTCAGGTCCAGTATTTCACAAACATGGAGCTGATGTGGAGGGAGAGGGAGTCAGGGAGATATTTGATAAGAGGTAGCCTGTGGTACCCTACATTAACAGCAGCCACATGGTCACTGCACACTGAGACAGCAGCAGGCTTCTTTATGGTTATTAAATCACATGCATATATATATATATATATATATATCACTTATTACCGTTCTCGCTCGCGTGATGTCTCGGTTTGCAGCAGCCGCTTCTTGAGTGTGTCGCTGCTTTCGGCCAATGACAAAAATAGAAAAACACTACACATTTCCTGTGCTGTTTTGTGATTGGTTGGGCAGTCTACAGCCCACCTTTAATGTTTGCAAAACACAGCCCGCCCCCATATTGCTTTTAACAAATGCACAAATTGGAAACAATATATATATATATATATATATATATATATATATATATATATATATATATATATATATATATATATATATATATAATTATTATTTTATTTTATTTAAAATTATGTTTCCAAAATGTTTGATTGGGTGGGCCCATCCCTGCCCATGCCTACATTCAGCCAGGAGCACACCACGTAATTTAATGACATTAAGCTGGCAGCAGAGATTTTCTCTTATTGTGAAGAGATAAGGTAAAATGACAAATAAATGAATAAGTTAAAAGTTATTTTTTTAAATATGGAAGTAAAATGTTGAATGAAACAGTTTGAAATGTCGACGGCTTTAATGTTGAAATTTGAATAATGTTGTGCTAAAAATACAATTAATTTTTACACAATACTGCAACCTGCCCTCTCATCCTGTACCTTTTTAGATATTGTAATAGGCTTTTTTTTTTTTTTTTTAAATGATAATCGATGCTTTCGACTTTGTGGTTTAGCTTTCATACCAGTAGGTGTCACCCTGTTAGTGCTTCAGATTGACCTAACGAGCGCGTAATGAGCCACTTGGAAAAATGAATCTGTCACTCCCCCTAAAGGTGTGAATCCAGGAACCCATGAAATATCCCAATTTCTGACACACCCCAAATGTTAAAAAGGTCTTGATTTTCACACATTAAGGCCTCTATATGTGTGACTCCCCACAGCCAACCTTGCAGTTGTGAGCTACAAATTAAGATGTTGTCAGATTATTCTGAAACAATACACCTCGTTATTTGATCGTGTCTAATGATGTGAATCAATACTGGGTGTATTGTGACTTGTTGCCCCCTACAGACGAATCTTATGTCGGATTTACGCCTGACGTCACATCTCGTATGGCAGACAGCGCTCTCAGCCCATCTTCCTTCGTTCACCCCCCTCTCCATCCCTCTTCACTCTGGACTAAAGTTGCAGGGCAGCCGGGAGCGGGCAGCACCTTTTCTCTCTTTCCATTTCTACACGCAGTCTGCTCCTTAGCCAACCTGTATGGTGGATATAATATTCAACTCTTCTTTTTTGGGTGATATGGGGGATCATTCCAAAAGTAAGTATTTCCATAATAAAATCTGTTAAATAAGGCATATGTGACTTTCCCCCCTAAGAGCAGCTAAACATTTAATAGCTATTTAACGCGCAGGATGGTGAAATTTGCTTGCCCTTTAAAAAGGGTTATAAAAAATATTGGGCTATCTTTAAATACCGGATTTTCTCGGGGCTTCCGTTGGTATCTGTTCTTTTAAGAATAATGTCTAATACTTTGCACTAGCCCAGTGTAGCCTAAATGTTTGAAAACCCTAATATATGCTAAAATATTTTGTAAAGATTGTTCTTAAACACTTGAACATGTCATCGACCCTTCATTAACCTCTAACAACACAAAACATTCCTGTGTTTTTATAATGCACAGAGAAGTCCGGACTTGCGATGTGTGTTGGCTGTGGCAGTCAGATTCATGACCAGTACATCCTGCGGGTCTCCCCCGACCTGGAGTGGCACGCAGCCTGCCTGAAATGTGTGGAGTGCAACCAATACCTGGATGAGACATGCACTTGCTTTGTACGAGATGGGAAAACTTACTGCAAGAGAGATTATGTAAGGTAGGTTTCTTTTTTCACTTGATTTAATGTGGAATAAGCATGCCCCATTTGCTGCACATAAATAAGCAGACTACCAAATACTCAATAAAATACTTTAATGTTTTTTATTTTTTTTTTATTTATTTTTTTATGAATGTCAAACTATATTTATAATGCCTTAACTGTGGGCTAACCACTAGATATTTATCTAGGTTTGCCAATGCACAATGAATCTAAATACATTTATTTTTAACATTCAACAGATTGTTCGGTATAAAATGCGCAAAATGCAGTTTGGGCTTTAGCAGCAGTGATTTGGTCATGAGAGCTCGGGACAGTGTTTATCACATCGAATGTTTTCGCTGCTCGGTGTGTAGTCGGCAGCTTTTGCCCGGGGATGAGTTCTCTGTCCGGAACGAGGAACTGCTGTGTCGAGCAGATCATTGTCTTTCTCTGGAGCGCGGATCAGGTGGAAGCCCACTTAGTCCGGGAAACATCCACAGCAGAGCTTTACACATGGCAGGTAACTAGCATTATTTGGCTTTAAGAAACCAAGTCGTAAAGTTTTAACACAACGTTATTCGATTAAAATTGGTACGAAATAGTTTTTTGACACCTATTTAACGTTGTTATTTTGGAACCGATGGCCCTCAGCAAGACATAGGCTAAACTGATCCGGTAGGCTAAGTAATTACTGTGGGAGGCATAGTGTAATGTTGTTACATAATAGCTAATTACAAGTTGAGCGACTTGATAACTTTGTTTAGTCAAGGACTGATAAGCTTGAGCGGCAGGACCTGAGCGCTACAGTAAAGACAGTAAAATGGTCTTTATAATTGTGAATATGATAAATATCCATCCATCCATCCAAGATCAGAGTTAAAGTTGCAGGTCCAATTATCTAAATTGTTCTTCTCTAATAACCACGATTTGTAAATACATTTTAGAGCACAATTGTTATATAGGCTATAAATGATTAAATGGCTGTTTATAATAGGCTAATAACCAGTGTTGGGTAAGTTACTCTAAAAAAGTAGTTAATTACTAACTACTAATTACATCTTCTACAGTGTAATTAGATTACTGTACTAATTACTCTGTCTGAAAATTAATTGGATTACTTATTACTAATTTCTTTCTAAAAACCCTTATCAACCTCAACCAGATGGAAAAAACAAGGATAGACATGAAATTGTTCTTTTAATTCTTTCAAATAATAATTATTCATGAACTGGCCAAAGAATTTAAGGGGCTACGTTAAATTAGAAAACATACATTTTAACATTAGACGTTACATTTCTATTTGAAATTCACTATTGTTTTATATAGAATTGTTCTATAGTCTATACAGTATTTAACACAATAACATCAGAAGTAACTGTAATTAAATTACTGAAAAATTAAGAGTAATCCCTTACTTTACTTTTTCCCAATGAAAAAGTAATTTAATTACAGTAATTAATTACTTAGTAATGCATTACATCCAACACTGCTAATAACAACATTATTTCCATTCTTATTATGCACTGCATTGTCGCCAAACTGAATTCTTTCTTTCTTTTCTATGTATTTGTTCAGCTGACCCGGTGTCGGTCCGACAGACCCCGCATCGGAACCACGTGCACAAGCAATCAGAGAAGACCACTCGTGTAAGGACAGTGTTGAACGAAAAGCAGCTGCACACTTTACGGACGTGCTACAATGCAAACCCGCGTCCAGATGCGCTCATGAAGGAGCAGCTGGTGGAGATGACGGGCTTGAGTCCGCGAGTCATTCGAGTGTGGTTCCAAAACAAGCGCTGCAAGGACAAGAAGAGATCTATCCTCATGAAACAGTTACACCAGCAACATGGCGATAAGACTGTAAGTGTCTCTTAATGCATTTCCGATTGTTAATTACCATGTTTGAAAAAGACTTTGAGCAGTACATCTTCGAGTGATCTTTGATATAATCTGAAATTATTTTATTTTGGCCTGTAATTCAATATGTAGACTAGAGGTAAATCAGAGACTCCTACTATGTCTTCTAGTTTTAAAGAATTGCCTGATGTATATGATTAGTTTTCTTTTATTTAGAAAAGATGCATTCATCAAAAGATTCAATGCAGGGATTTTGGTTCAGAATCTGCAGGGTATGACGGGCACTGCGCTGGTTGCAGGCAGTCCGATAAGACATAATCCTTCACTGCCAGGACACCCAGTGGAAGTACAGGCTTATCAACCACCATGGAAAGCTCTCAGCGAATTTGCACTCCAGAGTGAATTAGATCAACCTGCCTTTCAACAGCTGGTGAGTGAAACCCCACCCACAACAACAACAACAACAACAACAACAACAACAACAAACAAAAACAGTCACATGTCACATATGACATGTTCTCTTTTTATGTCTGCACACTATTATAAACTCACCGGTTCTTAAACGGTTCTGTAGGCCAACTGTAGTTTCATTTGTATTATTATATAATAATACTTATAATTATGATCATTCTCATTATTGTTAATAATAATAATAATAATAATAATAATAATAGTCAACTAATAATTTCGTATTTTATGTATTTATTTAATGACCTTTGCCTCTTACTTTCAGGTCTCTTTTTCGGAATCGGGCTCTTTAGGAAACTCATCGGGCAGCGACGTGAACTCTCTTTCATCTCAGTTACCGGACACACCGAACAGTATGATACCGAGCCCGGAGACGTGAGAACGACTGCTCGTCTGTTGGCAAATCATGCTCTCCATACCCTTCATGAGACCAACTCATCACGGGCGGGGGAAATTCCATTACTTTCACCGGACAGCTCCATCAGACGTGTTTCAGCAAACTGCACCGAGAACAGAGGAAACCATTTTCACCCCCGAAATACGTCACCGAATCCATGATGGGTCTGGAAGTAAAATGATACAAACTGAAATTCTGCATTGAAGACGTACCTGAAATGAGGGACCATATTCACTCGAAATGGATATTCGTTATTCGTTATGACCGTTGTATCTGTTTTTGTAAAAATATCTTTTCGAAAGACTCACTTTCAGAAGATGGGATTTTTTTTGTTCGTTGTGAAATGTAATGGCAGACCATTTGAGTCTATGAACAAAATTAAGTTATTGTTATTTATTGTCACTTCAATTCGCAAAAAAATAAATAAGCTCAGACAAACTTTTTTTTTATTATTTACATTTGTGATAATTTAAAATGTGTTTACACTTATCAAATATTTAACTTAGCACAGAGAAACTGAGAGGTGGAGAATTAAGTTCAGATACAGACCTAATAATAGGCTACGTAAATGATTATTATTATGAAAAATAATAACTTTATTCTATGGAGAAAACGTAGTTGTTTTTACGTTTCAAAGTTGCTTTTAGTGTTTTTTTTTGTTTGTTTTTAACTGGAAAGTACCAAAAACGTAGGCTACATCTATTTAGCGTATTTCTTAATAGTCTATGCGGTATAATAGCCCTCATAAATTAGCTATCTAATATGACAAAATAGGACACTTTTTAAAGGTATCTAGATTTTTAAGTATAGGTCTACACCAGTTTATGACTCGGCTGAATTAAAACACATATCGGCTGATCGGCCTATAGATCTTGGTCAGAACTTTAAAAACAAATAGCAGGAATCCGCTGAGGTTTCATCTGCGTGTGTCATAACACCAACAAACAAGTGTGATTTGAAGGGTGGGGATCGTAGATTCACATAAACACAAACGCTTAAGCCTGTTGTGTCTTTTATAGCCTAACGAAATATGCACTGGACCGTGATCGACTAAAATTATATTTGCAAATGTCATTCCTTGGCAAACAATTAAGAAGTAGGCCTAACCATTGTTAAAACAACTCTCTCTCTATATGTTTTAAAAGTAATAGCCTAATTATGATCTTGAAACATTTCCTCTTCATTTTACAGTAAAAACGTGATTATTTATAATAAAATAAAACGTAAATTAAATGTTACACGCTTTTGCCTTCGTGTAAAATAGCTGAAGACACTGTACTTGTTTCCATATTTGCTTAGTAATTGTGAGATCTCACAAACCTAAAACATGCTAACAATTTTCGGGGGCAAAGTTTTGAAATATGGGGCAATTTTACGTCAACAAGACCTATCCTAAATAATAAGAGCACTAGATCTAATAAGCGCTCAATGTTGTAAAATAGATCCACGTACGCGGCACAGCTACTGTAATCACATACATTATTTAATGAAAATAGATGCGTAAACCAGACAACTGACAGGTTTTGGTTTTATTTTAGATGCTACTTTATTGCGCTTCTGTACAATCTGAATCTTGCTTATTAAAATTATTTGGCATCGTGTGCTCAAGCACAATCTAACAGATGGCAAAACTAAAGATGTATACTTATCCGATAAGTTGCAAAGTAGGCTTCAAATGTTGTTGATACATGTAAACAGATATAAACGGACAAGATACACACAGCCAGAGACAGAAGAAGACAAAAATGGGAAGATAAAAGAAAAGAGGCATTCAACGATGAACCTGTAAGACTTAACAATGGTGCAAATACACTATCAAGAAGAGACTTTAACACATCCTATAGCAGTGATGCTTGTTTACAGTCAGATTCCGTTTATATATTGAAATAGTTTTATGCCATTTTTAATAACACTGTATGTGTGTTAATGTTCACATAGGCCTTACATCAACATTTTAACCTATTTCTTGCAATGGAGCTATAAATCAAGCAACCCTGCCCTTCTGAAGACACACTAAAAATCATGACTTCCCATTAGGTGAATAAACACAGGGGAAAGGACATTGTTAGCAGGCCAACCTGGGTACACACACACACACACACACACAAACACACAATCCCATTACCAGCATGGAGGGAGGTTAAAGCCACCCACTTAACAATAACAGACTATAAAACAGAGTTCAGGATGGCTTCAGCACTCATTCTTAAGGAAATACAAACATCTGGTATTTGAAGGAAACAGAGACGTCTAGAATTCAGAGGCTATGCAGAAATATATAATACCTTTGCTTAATCCAAGATACAGAAATAGCTTCTCTATCAAAACCAAAAGTGTTGAAGCTTCTTGAATATGTGGGCAGATCAGATTAGACAAAATGGACCACATATAACACAAACCTACACCACACACAATTACAGTGATATTACTGGGATTGCAGTCACACACAGGTACAATCTTTGGGTGTAGAGCTCAGGGCAAGGAAGGGGTGTGGGTGAAGTGGTGTGACCTTGACTCCATAAATAACCAGGATTTATTAGATCTTAAAAGCACTTTTAACAATACAGACCGTAATGCATTCTATGTTTGATAATGCACTCAGGGCCTTAAGAGTGGGATAAACAAACCTATAACTCATGTTTTTATCATTCCAGCATGTGGAGAACTTAGAATGGGTTATACAGAGTCACTGCAATATTGCTTTCAAATTGATAGCAACCATCACAACAAATAAACCATTCCCAAATTGGAGCCATCCTTCCAATTTTGCATGAAATCTTTATTTTATGTAAATGTTTGTGATAAATGTTAGCAAAAGACCAATTGTTTGAGTCACATGACAGTGTAACTAATAGCAGCTAAGGGTGTCTGCCAAAGATTTAACCTGACATATAAATCTAAACATAAAAGGAAATTGTCAGTTCAATGTAGATTAACAATATTCTTTTGCCAATTACTCCCTTAGATATATCATTTATCAAACACATAATTTTTACATTGTAATAATGAACTGCAATATAGTATTCTACAGTTGTCTGGCCAGCACACTGGGTGTAGTCTGAGTGACTGCACTGACAAAAAGTGGTAACCTAAAAAATGTGCTTGACGTGGTTACATCTAAATTATCAGTAAATTATTAAGTATTATTTAATATTACTGAATCATCCGTAATACATTAGGTTACAAAAACAAACAAAGTTTAAGGTTTAGATCAATCATAAATAGCTCCTTAAGGTAACAATTGCAGGCTACCACTTTGTTAAAAGAGCAGCCTCAATGGATGAATCATCTGAATAATCTGATAAATTTCTTGGCTGCATTTAATACAGACATTTTTTGAGGGGGGATGGGGGAGAAATCAATCGTTCTGCTCTATGCCAAAAAACTCTCAAAGGATACAGTAAATCACAAATCCAGCTTTAAAATCAGGAAATTAATGTCTTTGAAGAATATTAAAAAACGAACCTTTATAATGTTCAAGGTTATGTTTCTCCATAAGGTATCTTGAGGACTGCGTAATAATAGGCATATATTATGTCAGATTACAACAAGGATGGGATTAAGCCATAAAATAAGATCTGTGACTATTTGCACTGGAGATACAGTAGAAGTAGAGATTACAAAACATAGAGTATATGCAATGCTATATAATCTGCAGATGTACTTTTATACTACATAGATATCAACCTGGTAAAATGCAAGCACTACCATTAGAGAATTACAAACAAATGGATAACAACAGGGTTCACCTTAAGAAAGTTCTGGACCAATTAAAAGCAATAATTACATGAAGTATTTTGTGGTACCTGTCCTTACGGTTCTATTTAAGGTCAAGCTAAAAACCTCAAAAGTCTATAATGTCTGTATCTTGCTATAGAGTACATGGAATATCATCTTCCTCCTTCAGTCTGTATGGTCCCCTGATCAAGCAACCCTGCCCTTCTGAAGACACACTAAAAATCATGACTTCCCATTAGGGGAATAAACACAGGAGAAAAAACATCGCTAGCAGGCCAACAGGGGTACACACTCTCTCTCTCTCTCTCTCACACACACACACACACACACTGAATGGGTTGTGTCAGAGGCTGGCCTTGGGGTCAGCGCTGCTTTCTTGTGCCAAGACTGTTTATGTTATCCTGGGAGAGAAGAAAGAGACTGAACATGTTCCCTGCCAAACATTTATCCTGTCTGAAGCCTGCACCCAACACATTCCAGGAGCCTACACTGACCGAAGGTGCCCTTAACATCAAATATAGGAGATGGGCACTTGTTAAAAGCCCTGTGATGAACTTCACCAATAACAAAAACCTAGGGAAAGAAAACAGAGTACCAGATCAGCAGTGAGTCATTGCTCTGAATAGCTGGGTTAGAAGTACAGTACATAAGAAATTCTGCATTAGTGTTCAAGAGTACTGTTTTGCACAGTTGCTGAGAGGTGAACTCTCCATGTGGCTGACATGATGCCAGGGACATGTTTTAGGAATTCAAATTAATCTGGAAATTCTTACCAAATATAGTCTTATATTCACTGCAGCATCTGAAAGGTTAGATGTCTACATTAGATAAATTAAAAGCCCCTTAAGAAGTTGTTCAGTAGGTTAAGAAGTTGTTGTTCAGACCTGAGCAATCGTGAACAGAATAATCTGTCACCTCCCTTAATTTAATCACAATTCCCTATTTCGTTATCTAATTTAATATGCAAACCAAGTGCAAATCAGTTTGCATGCACTAAATATATAGATTAAAATGACTGAATTAGTGACTGAGCTGGAGAGAAAGGGCTCGAATGTCATAAATAGAGTGAATTTTCTAATTAGGGACCAGAGTTTTTTTTTTTTTTTTTTTTTTTTGAAGCCGTTACCATCCTGTAAATTGCTGAGTGGTGCCTGGTCCCATGAGGACATCCATTTTATTGCAAATGTATTTCCAAAAGACCTGGCAGGAAGTGGCAGAAAGTTATCACATTAATAATTACTTTACTTTTAACTTACTTAGTAGTTAATCACTGTTAATCGCAGATTTTGAAAGTGCTGAAATCTGATGAAATATACTTATTTTCCTGTCAAAATGCAGGATTTCTTAGCAAAGAAAACAAAACAATATGTTCTAATATAATGCTTCCTTAACATTTTCCAAACAAAGCCTTCCACAGTATAAAGATAGAAATGCACTAAAATACCACCAATTCAAGTAAAATTAAATGTTTCCCAAAATCTTGGTGGGAGTTTGACAAATTGAAAGAACTAGTCCCCACACAGGTTGCATATTAATTGCAATGGGCATTAAATCTCTTAAACTCTCATCCTCCACAATATTAATCAGCCTGCAAACTGCAAATCTGCTTCGCTACAGCAATCATGAAGCGGCGTTCATGATTCGCGTCAGGGCGTCAACGCCGCTTTGAACTCCACATGAGTTCCAACTCCATGCTTGCAGAAAAAAAAGTCTCATTCTGTGTTTTGGTGATAGTTAAGACATAATGTGCTTCTGTGGTAATTAAAATGTGCTTTAATTAGGGTAAACAATACTTAATTTCTGTCACAAGTTGCATCTAGGCTTGTTTTGTACAACAAACAGCGTTAAGAGCTGTTGTGTGTTTTTGGTGTTCGCGTCAGTGTAAAGACTCCTGGCAGACACATCGCAAAGGTTCCACCCTTCCAACAACTGTGGTAATTAGATTACAGTAACTAATTACTTTGTAATTAGACTACACCCAACACTGATGATAGATCAGTGGTTGACAGTGTATGCACACACATGAAATCCTTAAGTATTTATTTCATATTCTGTATGATACTCTCTACTGTGACACAGGACAGTTTAACTCCATGTCTAGTCATGGTGCTAAAAATACTCCGCTCCCAGTGTCTTCATAAATCAGGCACAAAATTCAAATGTTATGGCAGACCGTGGTTAAAAAATGATCAGCATAGTTTCTGGTTTTGCGTTAATGTTTATTTCAGTGTCTGGCTATACCTCCTTTAGCGTAACACATTAAAGTCAGGGCAGTCTCGTGACGAAGACATCCCCAGAGAGAATTTTTCACTGCATCATGTAAATGTCCTTGCCATTCTGTTTTCACCTCAATTCGGTGGATTCTGTCAAAGGCTTGGCAGTCTTTGGATTTATCGCATGTGTTGAACCGCAATGTGTTTTATGACATGACAACATTACATGACAACATGGACATCGCATGAAAATACCATCTTGAATAGGACACAAGTCTAAATCAAAGGCACATTTCAAATCACCACATAATTTGTACAAATATGGTAACAACTGACACAAAAAAATCATAATTTAAAAGGGAAAATTTTCAATGTAGAAAAAATATATGCATGTCAACTATACAATGGCTAAACCATCAGGTGCAAATACCATCATCCTGCC